>NW_026252377.1:0-166966 GCF_025094135.1 Mucor mucedo | reverse complement strand
TTAGATAAAAAACAGAAGAAAAAAGAATTAAAGAAATGAGTCTCTGTTAATCCTTTATTAAAGTTCTGGAGAGAAGGTCATCGCAAAAGGGAGGACGCTTTTTATATCAAAACATCTGGGAGATTGAATCTGGTAAAGAATAGGTAGTGGCTTGTTTCTATCTTCTGAAACATGGCAATTAGAATTATATGGTCTCAAGTCAATCAATATTTTATCATATTGATTGGCCCGAATTATTAGGTGAAAATTTCTCATTTGCTGATACTTCAGTAACAGATTAAAGAGAGTCATAACAACCAATAATAATATAATCCCCAATATATAATCTGTAACAAGATTATACTGGTAATATGAGAGTACCACTCGAATATTATAATTTAACCATATTGAAGGTCATTCTATACGATCTTTATTGGAGGAAATACGACAGCACATACAATAGAAATCATCGGTAATCCAAATTTATATAAATTATCCAAATTTGGAATTCTGACACATTGAATACAATGGAAGAGCCGATAGAAAATACTATTAGAAATCATTGAAGCAATCTGTCGACGACAACGTACCCTTGAATTCATGTAGAATTCAACAGTCAAGGTAAATTTATGGACTAGCAATTCTAATAACAGTCAGCTTTCAAAAGAGTATAAATAGAACCCATTATTTCATAGTTAAAACTTCAGTCAAATAAAGTAACAAGGACTTATAATCGTACCTATCGTAACATTGTTTTTTTGTATACTTTATATTTTTTTTATCAAATCAGAAGTAATTGATTTGTAACAATGTGAACATATTGCAGTAAGCATGTGTGGACCATGCGTGCATTGTAAGCTGTGATATTATTTATAAGTTGTTTTTATCATTTGTTAATGCAGATGCTGCGTGTAAACCGCGTGTACGTGAGGTGACACAAAATAGCTATTTCGAGTTTCTTCGCTAAAGTAGCTCACAGAATAGTGCTTGTATACACTACGAGATGTTTGTGTATACAACAAGGAGCAGGAAAGAGTTGATTTTTAGCATTGAGTGTAATATGGGCAACGTTTTTAAACATGGGAAAATGAAATGATATTGGGCGCATCTTTTTTATTCTAGTAGTCTAATTCTGTAATATTTACGAATAAATGTATATTAAACGATTCATACTTATTTTGGCAATTCTATCATCACTCTTTTGCGTTTGAACTCGTTTGATTTTAATCTTACGCAGAAATATTAAGGTAAAGTCCAAACGAGTAGCTGAAAGCAAGCTGTAAAACACATATTCTGGTTTACACTTTGCTGTTTGTGATAATTTGTATATATTTCAAGTCGTTAAGTTATATTGACCTTTTGATGTCTATTAAAGTATCATAATCCCAACATCACGATTACGCGCATCCTGGATTTCCCTAAGAAAAATTGCAGTCCCTAAGAGACCCGTCATAAATTAGCTCCGTAAAAATGACTTTAAAAAAAAAACTCTTTCTTGTAACGACTATCTGTAAGTGTGTACATCCTTTTTATGATTTTAATATGTCGTATATCAATTTTTAATTATATTTTTTTTTTATATTGTGTTTACCTTAACTCCTTTTTCAAAAACTAATTCGTATCTTTTCATACATATTAAGGGCGTTCGGTATAGGAAAATTCAATTTAATTGAATTAAAAAAATAAAAAAAAATGGTCCAATGGTATCGATTTGTTATTGAAACCCCACTTGGGGAAATTGATAAAATCAAAATACACCAGGCGCAAACGATTTCGCTCTTTGTTCCTTACATTATTTTTTATAATCTTCAATATGCCTAGAGCTATACTCAAAAAACCAGTTAATATTAAGCCATCCATACCTGTTAAAAGCACGACATCTAATACAGTACAAAAGCAGACCGAAGAGACTAGTGAATCGAAAGCGGGTGGTAATGAGGATACGATATGCGTGGACACACTAGTAGAATTTTTGATGGATAATGGAGCCTCCATGTTGTTTTCCTTCGTTGAATATGATGGAAAAGCGAAATCAAGTTTCAGCGAAATCAGAGACACGGTTGCCAGTGAAGCCAGCCTATATTTTGACTCTAAATGGACAAAGGCTCAAATGATGGAACGTTTGAACAAGCTCATCTACAGTCAATACCCTGATGCTTATGAATTGTTTAGCAAAACTTTAAACCGTGGCACAAAATACGTAGCCAATTCAGCTTTTGACGGTATTATATTATATACATTTGTAAATCATAGTTTGATGTATACTGATAAAAATTTAAGATACTTTGAACAAGATATGTCCCGGATTCTATGATTTAAGATCGGTTATAGGTTCTTGGATAAGAAGAGTTCCACCTCGGGTTGTAATCTCTCCCGCGAAAAAGCCAGAGAAAATAAATTCGGACAATGAAAAACATGACAAAGGAGATGTTGATGTCATTTCTGATAAGGATCCTATTATCAACCATGAACTTTGTTCCACCAATCCCACTTTGTCGTCTTCTTCTCCTTTAAAGGAAAATACAGTGCCCAATAACGTTGAAAAAAGAAAGCGAACGCTGGAGTTCGATGATGATGATGAAATAGATGAAGTCGATCTTAAAGAATTTATCGGTATTCAAAAAGATACAGCATCGAAGAAGTTACGATTGGCGGAGTACACAGCCAGGTATCAAAATGCTCTTAAAAGAATCGAAATTTTAAAATTAAGTAAGGAAGAAGCAGAAACATTGTTAAATAAAATCGATACCGCGTACGGCTTTTCATAAAATAAAACACGGTTCCCATATATAAGATTTTCTTTTCATCAGTTGTCACCAGAAAGAACGCGACATTTGTCGTTAAACTTTAAACAATTTCTTTGATATTTAATTTTTTTTTTAAAACCAAACGGTTTTGTCCTGCACCATTACCATTACTCTCAAGTCTCTCAAAGACAACAGCAACTTGTAATTCCAAAAAAAAAAAAAAAAAAAAATTGACTTTTTCCGTTTTCAAGTATATATAAAAGATGTGTCTTGACCATGTGAATTGATTCTTCTTTAAAATTGTTATCACTTGACTCCTTTAGAAAGTTTAATCGTCTCTCTCCCCTGTAACAAGTTGGAGTTTTGCTATATTGTAGTTCGTACAAATGTTCTTGATTCTTTGTCTTTTTATACTTGAGTCTAGCTTCGACATCAGTAAAAAGTTTGGACTTCAAACACATAGCATCGATATATTTTCTGGTTCGCTATCCCAACTACCTTGTTCCTTTCCTATGGACATAAGTCCGCTTAATGGCTTGGTTTTTCTCTCAGAGATACTTCTAGTCCCTATCCAATTTTTTTTTTATACTTGTCTTTCAATGAATATTTAGGCTTTCTATAAGGTTAAGAAAGAATTATAAAAAGTATGTGTGATCCAGAAGAACGTGTTGTATTTGTAAATAATACCGCTGCACCAATATTTGTGGCATCTTTCCTGCATAAGGTGATCGGATGTTAATTTAGTTATTCAAATTGAATACCTCTAGTTACAAATATTTGTTTTCTGTCCTCACTCTCTATCGCAGTTTGTGTATTATAAACTTATGCGAATTGGAACTTTTGTTTGTGCAAGCCTCAAAGGCCGTGTTTTATACACAGATAATATATCATCTAATGGCAGACTGCTGTAGTCAGGTTTTGGAAAAGTTTAATTAGATATGTAGTTATCAAACAGCCTAATAGAAGAAATTCATTATAACTGGCTACAGTGCATTTGATGGGCAAGTATTTCGTTTTAGCGCTATAATTGGAGAATTTACATTCTGATGGGTGTGAGTTTAATTTTGGTACACCGGTAGATGCGGCAACTCACATCTCCAGAAATTATAAGTTCTCTTTTTTGTTTTTCTTGCTTTTTGGTTGGGAAATGACGTTGAGCGCATATCTTGGACTTTTATCTCTTGGGAGCACCATCCAAACCCGATCCAGCGCCGAAAACCAACATGAAGAAGAGCATGAGTTAAATGCTTTGAGAAGGATGGCACAAAGTATTGCTCGTGCAGAAATCGACACTGTTTCCACTGTGAGTGTTCATAACGCACCGTCAGAACGTAAAAGTATTCGTATATATACATTATTTTCTCTTCGTCTCAACATTTCTAACATGGACTAACAAAAAAAAGTTGTAAAAAGTAGAAGTGAGAGAGAATATATCGGGTGTTATTCTAGCCATCGGCACCATGGTAGCCAATTATTCTTTATGCTTTCCCATTGTAGCAGCTCGACATCGATTACAAGCTTTACCAACTTTACATAGCTACCAACGAGATACACCTATGTATGGAGCATCCACCATCCTTTATGCCTATAGAAACGGTGGCATTCGTCGACTCTATCCGGGATTTGGACTCGGCTTAATAGGTCAGACCTTAAACGCAACCTATGAATCAGGTTTGAATACGGTCATGACGGGTGTGACGGCAGCGGCAAAGAAGAACAGCATGTCCTTATATCGATTAGCCAACGTAGTGTCCATGGGATTAGCACTAGCCATCAACATTCCCTTATACCCACTGTATAGAAATGCTCTTATTCTTCGAGTGCAATCCGACTCAGCACTTACCCAAATCGTGATACGTACACCGCAAGACTTTATACGATTGTACAAGCAAGATTTGAAAGATTTCTGGCCTCCTCATGCAAACAATCGACACATCCTGTCAACTTTTATACCATCCTGTATTTTAAACTTAATCACTGAGAAAGTATTGATATTCATTTATCGATTTATCTTTCAAAAATATTCAAACGATGCCAGTAATGACTCTTCCATCACTTCCTCCTCCAGTAGTAGTAAAAAAAAGAGCAGTTCCACTGTGCTACATACATTCTATCCTGAAATTGCATGCGGTGTTATCAGCAGTATTATTACACGAGCATTGAGTTATCCCGTGGATACCATCATTTTCAAGTTGATGGTTCAAGATAGCGGCGTATTAAAAGTCAATACAACCTACAGTGGATTTATCGACTGTATTCAAAGAACATGGTACGAAGAAGGAGGATGGAAAGCATTTTATCCTGGTTGGGGTATTGGTGTGTTGGAAATAGGTATGGGATATCTTATTTTGGAAGCATCTTGGTTGGCCTACAAGTGTATTCAATGGAAACTAGCAGTACCTGGCTCAAATAACACAAAAATTGTTAAAAAAGCGCGTAAACTACGTGATAGACTAGTGGATTGAAAGTAAAAAAAATAAATGGTTTTAATTTGTTTTTTTATATATATTTATTTAAATCTTTTCGTAATCCATCTTTGTCTCCAACTTCTTTGCATCTTGAACCTTTCTTACGGCCTTCATGAAATCCTCCTGAATACAGTAATCACGCTCTTCTCTAATGGCAAACATACCAGCCTCTGTACACACATTTCTTAAATCTGCACCATTGAAACCATCTGAAAGCTTGACAATAGCTTCATAATCTATATCACCGTGTTTTGTAATATTACCAGCATGAATCTTCATGATTTCCAAACGACCTTGTTCATTGGGTAAAGGAATTTCGATTTTTCTGTCAAGACGACCAGGTCGAAGTAAAGCAGGATCAAGTGTATCAGGTCGATTTGTGGCCATGATTAATTTTGTCTGTCCAAGATAATCAAAACCATCCATTTGATTCAACAATTCCATTAAAGTACGTTGAATTTCACGATCAGCAGAGGTACCTTCAGAGAAACGACGACCACCAATAGCATCAATTTCATCCATAAAGATAATACATGGTTCATGCTCCTTTGCATACCCAAACATCTCTCGAATTAATCTGGCACTCTCACCAATATATTTATCAACAATAGCACTGGAAACAACCTTCAAGAAATTGACTTGGAGAGTACTAGCAACTGCCTTGGCTAATAAGGTTTTACCGGTACCAGGTGGACCATATAATAAAACACCTTTAGGTGGTTTGATACCGACACGCAAAAATAATTCGGGGTTCATCAAAGGTAATTCAATCACTTCTCTTAATTCACGGATCTGTTCAGAGAGACCACCAATACCTGCGAAACTGATATTACCGGGATCTTCCATTGACATGTTGTATACAAGAGGATCAACTTCGCGTGGTAAAATACGCATGATTGTTAAGGTGGTCATATCAAGAGCAACACGAGCACCTTGCTTCAACTTTTCCTTGTCAACTGTATTACGACACCCAACAACATAACGGGGTCCACTGGTGTTCTTCACAATGACTAGTAGCTCTTAATTAGTCACACTGTTTTTTTTTGGCTCTTATAAAGTTCAATCTACTTACAACGCTCATCATCCAATTGCTTCAATACTTCACCAATAACTTGACCAACACTTTGCAATGCTTTAATATCGTCTTCAGATTTATCATATTCTTTATCCAAAGTTCTCAATCCAAGACGCACTATCAAGTTAAAAGCATGAGTTACAACAGCTTAAGAGCACCTTTTTTTTTTTTTTTTTTGCATACTCTCTTTAAGTTTAGCATCTAATTCACGATGTTCTAAAAGTCTTCTTCTGTAGCCGTTCAAGGCTTTAGTTTTGGGATCTTGTTCAGGAGCTGACGAGCTTGAAGACATGATGTATTATAATTCAAGCACAACTGGTACAAAAAAGAAATAAAGATATGAAATCAAAGCGCACTATTTTTTTTTTATTTAAAAATGTAGGACGCGTAGCCAACAACGCAAAAAAAAAGGTCTACGCTACGTCACCCACCTTACTCTGCAAAAGTCCGCCTTCCCTTTCTGAGTTAAAAAGACGCACTCTCTTTTTCAGCTCGCATTGATTTTCTGGCATATCTTTAAAACATCAAAAGGTTTAAAGGGCATGATTTGAACGGTTTTTGATTATTTTAGTGATTAAACTACCTTGTTGTGTAATTAAGAATTGGCTTTAAACAGTAATGCAATGGAATTTTGATTAGAGCACGTCTTTTAGAAAAAGGCTATTGTTTGAAAACAGAAGCTTTTAAGGCAACAGTTGTATTCATTTTCAATATCTGTTGCTATTCAATTGTCTGTAACTAGAATAGGTCTTACTATAACAACTGATTGGTTACTATGCGAATGTCTTGTCGCAATGTGCCAGTGCTCTGTCAAACAACGCAAGGCATGTTATATCATGAGTTACAGTATAGCCTTTAGACATGAGTAAAACAAGTATCGTGTAAAAGTATACGGAGACTGGAGATGATTTACGCCACACATACAGAAAGCAATGATTTTCAGGCACATAATTTCCCACCTACAGCACTAACGGAGGGATGGAGTTTTATGGGGAAAGAAAGACAGAGAAAGAAAGAAAAAAAGCAGGCAGACAAGGGTGTTCCACAAGCCGTCAAGATGTGAAGAAGGAACAATAAAAGAGGGTGGAATTATTGAATTTATTTAAATATCTACTTCAAGTGAGTTCTAATAACGGGATCCTTCTTGTTGTGGACTTGTTCTTGTCCTTCTGGGGAACCAGGAATCTTCTTTTCCAAACCCTTTAAAAAGTAATAAATAGAATGAGTTTCTGCTATATAACCTTTCCCCCTCTCCTTCTCTCTTGTTATCTCTACTGTATCAATTTACCAATTTCTCAAAAACACAGGTATTGAAAGTACGTTCAGGAGTACGACAAGCGTAGAATTCCTGATTGTTCTTTTCCAAACACTGCCAGTGTGCTTCAAATTCCTTTCCACAATTTTCTCTAAGCTTGGTGATCCTATGAATGCGAGTCAATAATGGTGAGAAAAGTGTCTTTATCTATTTAACTTACAAGTTGATGGCACAACGAGTGACCTTTCTGCCTTCGGTAAGACAATGCTTAGGATCATTGTTCTCGCTCTTACAGAGCATGAAATCATCGTTATATTCTTTACAGTATTGTCCAATGAAAAATGAAGCACTCTTTAAAGGTGCTGAAGTGGCACCGATTTCCTCAACATGGGGAACTGAAGCAGGAAGAGGAGTGGGATCAACGAATTTGGTGTGTGTAAAAGTAGCTTCTTGTTGAGCAGACATCTTTTTATAAATTAATATAACAACCTTTTTTTCATTTATAAAAAAAAAAAAGAAAGACACGTTAACAATTACGGATTTTTTTTTTTTTTTTTGACGTGCGTCTGCTTTAATTTACTTTTTTATATTGGTGTTTGTTAAAAGAAAAAAGTCCACACACACAAAAGTTACAACTATGTCTTTATTCCTATCCGGGGTTCTTCTTTTTTTTTTTTGCCTGCCCGCCCAAAACAACACAAAAAATTGAATTGAGTGACGCAACACTTTTTCTCAATTTACTTATATACCCGAATTTCTGAGCGGTTTTTAAAAGTAGAGGACCGCTTTGCTTTTGATTTTTGGACAGAGCGTTTATTATTAACTTTTTTTTTGTTATCTTTGTATAGTAAAATTAGAATTGGAAGGAATGTTTGTAGAATTTATACGAGAGAGAAACCAGTGATTGAAGCCGTTAATTCTTCGAGCTCAGTTTCGGTCAAAGTATATTACTGGCGCTTAAGTTTATGGATGTTGGAAAGCAGAGTGTCAAAATCTATTGAAGAATTGCTTGGAGCGGTGAGAGGAGCTTGTTCAGTTGGAGTAAGAAGAGCTGAGCTATCAGGCGAGCTTTGGGGAATGGTTGAGAAAGTGAGATCGAAAGAAACTATTCAATTTAAGGTTGGTAAAGAAATGAAGCCGTAAAGAATTCAATAGTATTTATCTTTACCTTCAAATACAGACAACCAAGACATATCACACTTCAACAAATACATGTGTTTGCATGGGATATTGTCAAGGCGGAAGTCAGGGCAGCTGCAAGTGATCATTTGTAGATTGTCCACCACAACATCATAACTTACACAAGAAGTTGAGAAAGAAGAAATATCATAACCACTTCTACCAGCAGAATCATTTCTCGCAGTTTCGATGCCATACAGTGTTCGTTACTATATTTCAAGAGTATTTACTTTGGCTTAAGATATCGGGTTCTTTTTTTTTTAATATAGAATATCTCTTAATAAATCCATAAAAATATGACACTTCAAAAATAAAAAAAAACAAGAGGGGAACAGGCTACAGATTTTTGATGGGCAAAGTAACCATGGAGCTTCTAAACCGGTTTTTGAAGCTGATGACTACATTTATTCCCGCGTTAGATCAAACGCCATCTAATTTTTAGGTCTTTTGGATGAGCCTTTGGTCCCCAAATAAACTTAAATGTCCAATAAAAACTTTACATATGCCACTTACTCTCGGTCAACCTCTCACTTAATTTGTAAGAGTTTTCGATTCTCAGACAGCTTCTTTATTTCAAGCCGAAAATCACCCACTTAATCTGTAAGATATTTCGATTTTCAGTCAAAATTCACAGTCTCATGTTTACGTTATCCTACAATTATATGATACCATTAGTAAGAACCTGGAAGCTTAAGACAGAGAGTTTTTTTCTTCTTCTACAAACAAAAACTAAATATAACTTAAAACCTAATACCTGAATTGATCCTGATAGTGATATATTTACAAACACCTCCTTTAGAGCCATGTAAAACATACACATCAAATCAAAATCATAAACCTGGTTCCCACCATCACAAGGTAGAAAAACTATTTATCTCAACTTGTCGTCGAAACCCCTTATTATACAAAATGACGTCTCTAACAACATTTGATTTGATATATTATTATTTTTCACTTATAAAAAAGCCTCTTGAGATTTTTTTTTTCTCTTTCTTTATTTCTTTGTTCACTAAAAGAAAGGGGAAAAGAAGACGGAAGTATTGTAAAAATAAGCAAGTATAAATGATACTTAATCTATTTTATTTAATTTTGTAGACAAAATACGTATCAAAATGTGGTTGTTTACTTTTGAGCTGATCGTGCTGACCTTTGGTTATCTTTTCCTTTTGTACTGCCCAATTTTTTCCTCATGAAAGGTTTTTTTTAATGGAGGCAAAAGGTTTTTACTGATGCCGGGGTTGGTACCAATACAAGATTTATCTATCGGAGGAAGAAGGCAGTCTAGAATTTGGTTTCCGTTACAAACAGTGTCTTACACTGCCACAGGTATGATAATTTTTATATATTTTCTATGCAAAAAGTCAGTCTTACAATTTATTTTATCATTTTAAAGCATTACTTCATGATGTATAGCCTATTGGAGCTGTTCCCCCAGTGTCCAGTGGGTGTTATCTGATTAATTGGTAAGTGATATAACTTTTTTCTCTATCACATCTGTTTATGTTCATACTAACGCGAAATTTGTATTACAGCTAGCTCAAGACGATGCAAATTACAAGGAAACTTAGAAATGTTTCTATAGCCGCGGTTTCAACACTGTTCGGTCTTTTGTATCTCTACCAAGTAAGGTCATTCCGCATGTAAAAGCCAAAGGAAAACTCTGACGTCATTCTTTTTTTATTCGGGTATATAAGGAGATGCTTTTTTCTTTATATTTTTTTTTGGTTGTCCGAAAGAAAGACTGCAGACATCCGTTAGATGCAACTTCGCTACAGCATGTAATCTTAAACTAACAGTGCCTCTATCTTCTTCTAGCTTGGGTTATACATAGTAGCTACTTATTAAACACTTTCAAGTCATTCTATAGTACAGCGGATATTTAATTCCCCTAGCACACTTGCGCGAGTTTCGTACGGCTGGGCCAAGTTTACTGCTTGTCCTGTAACTCTTACTTAAGGTTTTCATCTTTTATTAGGGGGATCTGACATAAAAAGCCATTGAATTATATCAATAGAAGAATATTTATTAAGCCACTTTAATTAAAGCATTCCTTTATATCATGAATAGCTTTGCCATTTAATCACTATCAATTGATTAAAGAATTGTTCCTGAGAAATACTTAAAACAATCAATTCTTCTCAGGACAGAGATACTCTACTATGAAAATGATATTATCTTCATTTGATACAGTGATACGCATCAACTTTAAACAAAGAAATAAAGATAGTCTGTTCCAATATATGCACGATTAGATTCTTTTTGGCTTTTCTCTATCAACAGTGTGACCCGTGTACAAAAGCGGAACCCGTTAAAAAAAAAATCATCGCCGCGTAAAAAAAAAAAAAAAGATATAGGCTTGCTACGCTTTCACGGCCCACCCCACTTTTTTTATTCACACCCTTTTTTTTTTTTCCAACACACTTTCTTTACATAAATGCCACAAGCGGCACGCAGACCCAAAACCAAACCTAAGTTTGACGCTGCCAGCAATTTAAAAATCGACCAATTCTTTAAGCCTTTACCTAAAATGAAGACCTTTATTCAAGAGAATGAAAATAGTCAAGACAGACCTTCATCGTTCGGAAACCCCACAAAAGGAAGAGTAAACGAAAATAACGCTAATATCTTTGACGTGAAGAGAAGTTCAAGCAACTTGATCAGCAGTAGTCAAAACAGTGCAGTTGGTCTCAAAAGGACCTCCAGTAACTTGGTCAGCAGTAGTCAAAATAGCGCCCTTGGCCTCAAAAGAACTTCAAGTAATTTGACCAACTCTAGTCAAAATGGAACGAATCCCTTTGGCATCAAAAGGAATCCAAGCGACCTCATGTTTAGTAGCCAACCTGAACCAGGCAGCTTTAAGAATACCTCCAGTCATCCAATTACGAACATTGATAATTTCTTTGGCAACAAAAGCAAAACAAATAATAACCAACGTCTTAGCAATCCATTTGAAATCAAACGAACTGCGAGCAACTCGACCAATCAAAGTGACACTGATGCAACAAATAATCTGAAGAGAACTTCAAGTAATTCGAGTGGTCAAAAGAAGGCACAAGGTGTCCTTGATACCTTTCTTGAGCGTAAAGAGGAACCTGTTCGCGTCTTTGTGGATGAAAATGAAGGTTGTGAGACACGACCACGATCACTGGATGCTCGTGTTGTTCAAGCAAGAGCATTGCAAAAAAAGAAGATTAAACCTTTAAACACCTATAGTCCAACTACCACTTCTCCCAGTACTATCTTTCGCGATGACTATGAGGATGATGATGATGACGATGATGATGAGGAAAATAATCCCCCGTTGGCCATTTATCGAGATGATTTAAATACACAGTATATCATGAGTTCATCGCTGGTTCGTCCAGATGAATTGGTGGATACTGGTCCACAGAAGAAATTTCAGATTTACGTGGATAAAGACACTCAACAATCAAGTCCACTTCTTTCTTACTCTCCTGACTCGCAAGTTGTTGCTGATGATGACGATGATGGTTTATCTGAAGTATTCGAAAATGAAAAGAAATCAACCCCATCACCATTAATATCACACGAAGTATCTTCTTATCCTTTTAATGATGATGAACTATTATTCTCGGACAATGATGATGAGGATGGCTTTGATCCCGCCGATGAATTTTCTATTGCAGTACAAGATGTCAATGAACCCACTAAACCTGAAAAGAGCTTGTTTGAAGATTAATCCTTCCTCTCTCTCTTCCCCCCTCCAACCTTAACGTCTGCATATATCCCTTATCTTCTTCTTTAGCCGTCCTTTCTTTTATATAAATCATACCCTTTTTTTTTTTTACAGACATTTACGCGACACGTTATTTTTTTTTTCTATAAATAAAATAATTACCGTGCATCATTTTTATCATCATAATATCACTATCGGCACAAACAATAAAATAACGATTTTTGCTGATCACCCGGCTTGTCCTTTTTGTCAAAAATGTCATGTTCGTGTAACACTATTCATTGTGGTTTCTATAGTTACGCTAAATAAAGACACTTAATGGACAATGACAACAATTTTTTTTTTCTCTTTCTTTTTTTTTAGTCAAAAAAGGTTATAAATACGACACTTTTCATTTGAGCTTTCCTATTTCCTTAAGAAATGCAAAGTTTATACAAACTCACAAGAAAACTCGTCAAGAGACAACTATGGTATATCGGGAATGCGGTTCCAGCTACAACACACACTATTTTCAGGACCACGTTGAAAATCATCCAATGGTGGTCTTAAATAAGAAAATAAGAGAGAGTGAGTCTCTATCACTCTTTCCATCTCTTTTCAAAGCCAATATGGGATAAAAAAAAAAGACATGGTGGTCTTAAATCGGAAAAAAAAAGGGAGAACTTGAACAATACTTTACTCGGTCTTACACGAATAGTTCTTTCTTTGTGACAAGAGGAGTTGCTTTAAAACACCCCTTATAATATATACAATGAAATACAATTGTACACATATTAAAACAATAAATTTCTTTTGCTCTAAAAAAAAGTAGTGTATATATATTGTATGTTTGAGCTTTATCGTGGCTTTGCCAAATAAATAGTGATTGCTATGCTTGATAGGCCCTTATTACCCGCTTTGGGGAAGATATTTACAGGTATAATGCTTGTGATGAACTGCAGTTATTAGGTGATTTTACTGTTCGAATAGAATAACCTTTTCTACTGCTCCAATACTTGGCGTTTAATGAACCTTGTAAGCCGTAGTATTATCCAAGAAAGCTTTTAATCCGCTAAAAACAATTGAGCTGAAGGCCGTATCAGAAAGATCTTTTCTAGATTTTTAATATAAGCCAAGGACAATATAAGATGGATTTTCTGATTCATTGTCAAAGATTAAGACTTGCTAATGAACATTTAAACGGGTGCAGCGGGACATATTAATGTAAAGGATAAGAATCCAAGTTGATTTTATTTGGTTGCTTGGAATATATAGCAACTCGGTGTTATTTTTTAAAGGAACTGTAATGGGCTCAATTACAAACATGGTCTGGCAAAGATTTTTAAGCAAAGGAGTATAATCATTTTGATTAGTAAATTTCGTGTGCTTTAATCATCAGAATCACCCTAACTTAAATAAAAGTCATCAATTCATCGGTGTCCCATGTCTCCAGTTGTACAATTGTTTGTATCTTGACTTCTGTTTTGTATTTATAATGATATGTAATGGTTTTTTTCTTGTAACATTGGGTTCATTCCTACTGGCTCTCCGTATGCTTCTTTTCCCTTTCTTTTAGGGCTTCTTGTTGCTCTCATTTTTCCAAGGTTAGCTAAGGAATGGTATTGGTATCTACTCTATCTTATTTTGAGTGCTAAATTTTTTATTTAGTGTGGAGAAGTTGTCTGCGTAGCAATTGCAGCTTGAGATAGGGAGATCTTAGCATCGGCTTCCGATTAATACTGGCAGACAATTATAAACTTTACCATAGAAACAACGTAATAGCTAATAACCACAGTATTTACAAACAATTAAAAAAAGAATATTTACTGTATAGTCAAGTGTCATAATGTAATCTTCTTTGTGACTAATTTAAACAGAATGTGTTTGTGTAAAAGAACGCGAGTATAAGTAGGTTAACCAAAGTCCTTTTGCTTCTTATATTCTTCTTCTTCTTCATAGCCCACCCGTAAAAAATTGGTGATATACCTATAATCTATGTGTAGCTTCTAAGACCGTGGTAGTGTCAGAGATTTTTCTTCATTACTGAGCTGGCAATATTGGAGGGAGTACCATAGGAGTGCTATTTCGTCTGAGAGATAACATTTACCTTAGACAGTGATGGTCGGTGCTTAACTCGATACCAATCCTTGAGCCGTAAAATAAGCTTGAGGACGGTGCTTAAATACCGAGTCAGAAGGGTTAGGTCTGTCTTGACTTATGTGAATAACTTCTTAGAGGAGAATAAAGATCATGTTTATTGATTGATAATTGAAGCTATTTATATGTTTTACAATTGTCAATCCGGAGTAACTACAATTGTATTGGTTCGTAAGGTAGTAAATACGATTGCTGCGGTTGGTTATGTGTATTAAGTTACAATCGCCGATTAGCGGATTGATGACATAATGGACTCACGACAGCCGGCGGTGACGAGAGGTAGATACTGACGTTATCGGCTAGATTTGCTATAGTTTCCGGTGTTAAACGCGATGATGACGGTGATTTCATTTCCAGCAACCAAGAAATGATATCAGATTCAAGGGGTTCTCCCCCTTCTCCCTACATTAAGCATCAGATCATGACGAACATCATCATTCATTTCCATATCATAGCTCTTCTATTCTCGCCAAATAAAGTTCCTCGGATCCTTAATTATACATCTGGTTACTCCTGTCAGATGGGATCTTTAAGCTTCAGGCCAAGGTCATTGTCGACCGCGCGTTATAAAAAACGCTGTATGTATAGATGGCATCATATGAATGAATATGTAGTTGCAAAAAAACCCACAGGGGTGGAGCCAACGACATTGAAATATGCCGACTGTGCATTTTAAAAGAAGAAACGGATGGAACGACAGCAAGCATTGATATTTTTATAGTCAAGCATACATTAATGTGGTTTAAGTTGGAAGGGATTGTATTTTCCAATACCAAATCTCGACGAGTTTTTGTATCATCAATATATTGAACAAGCGTATCCTGTTGGAAATATCTTCAAAGTTTGGGATCAAGAAGAACAACAACAAAAATATTTTAATCATCACAGGGGTTTGTTCGGCTGTTTGGCAATGATAAAGACAGTAGTCGCTTATAGTTTATCAACTTTTTATTGGCTGATGCGGATAAATGCAAATCTAGTAATTTTTAAATATGTAACAACAGTTAATCTGTCTTTTTTTTTTTTTTCATCATGCTTGCAGGAAGAATTGATGAACAGTGTTCCATCCTTGAAGATTGAACACCTAAACAAATATAACGAGTTAAGATTTTCATCTCCTCTAAAGTAATATCTCTTCTGCAGTAAAATCAAGTATTCTCAAGTAAGTTCAGAAGGAAAGCAAGACCCGGGCATCTGGGCTATTTTAAAAGGATACCGAATTAATAGTCTATTCATTAAAGTATTTTGTCGTTGATTTTTATGCTTCTCGGAAAAAAAAAAAAACTCGAGTTGAGTAGTGTCTTATGATCGTTGACCTTTTAAACTTTGATGGACAAATGCGGTTGGCTGGATAGTCAAAATAATTATAACTGTCTTTTATAGAGACATGATTAGTGACTGTCCCAGTGTTACACACGCACACGCAGACGCACATACATCTTTTTTTCCCTTGCATATTCCCTTTTTTACTCTTTTATCTCATTGACAAATTTATTCTCATTGACAACATGGCTCAAACATTAGACGCACTCGTGCAAGAATGGCTTTCTGTAGACCAAGTAAGATAAGCCAGACAACCATATGAACTCTGTCTTTTTAATACTTTCTTTAGAATGAAGAAACTCGTAACGAGATTCTCGAACTTCAAAAGAACAATAACACCGACGAACTTCAAAAACGTCTCTCTACCCGTATTGAATTCGGCACTGCAGGTAAGAGTGAAAAAAAAAAAAACTGATAAAAAATAAATAGTAAAAGGTGATTTAAACAAAGTACTGTTGTAGGTCTTCGTGCTAGAATGGAAGCTGGGTTTGCTAGAATGAATGATTTGACAGTACTTCAAGCCTCTCAAGGTCTCGCTGTGTATATCGAAGAACATGTCCAAGACGCTAAAGAACGAGGTATTGTGATTGGTCATGATCATCGTCATCATTCGCTTGATTTTGCTCGTTTAACTGCTTTTGCCTTTCTTCAACGAGGATTCAAGGTGTGGTATTACAAGGAATTGGTCCATACACCTTTAGTGGTAAAGTTAAAAGGAAAAAAATATACCGGGGTCACCTATATTTTTTTTACTAAATCATTCTATATTTATCAAAAATAGCCTTATACTATCAAGAAATTACACGCAGCAGGTGGTATTATGATTACTGCTTCCCACGTATGTTGCACAAAGCATAATCATTGGTTTATAATTTTGTATCACTCATGTATATTTCTTGTGATAGAATCCCAAGGATGATAACGGATATAAAGTATATTGGGAAAACGCATGTCAAATTATTCCTCCTCATGATGAAGGTATTGCACAAACAATTCTTGAGAACTTACAACCTTGGGGTTGGGATAAAGACTTGGTTTCCACCAGTGATCTTGTCAGTGACCCTACAGACCAAGGTGTGATTGATCAATACTTTGAAGAAGTGAAGGCTTTATGTAAATTCCCTAACGACAATGAGACTACGGGTGTCAAGTTTACTTATACTGCAATGCACGGTGTGGGTACCCCCTTTGCTGTCCGTGCCTTTGATGCATTCCAGTTACCCCCGTTTGTGCAAGTGCAGGAACAAGTGGTGCCAGATCCCGATTTTCCCACCGTCGCTTTTCCTAACCCTGAAGAAGGTAAAGGTGCCTTGAATTTAGCTATCCAGACGGCTGAAAAGGCTGGTGCTAATATTATTTTGGCCAATGATCCTGATGCTGATCGACTTGCCATTGCTGAAAAGCAATCAAAGTACGTGCTGCCTTTTTTCTGTTTATTTTAAATCACTCACCATTTTCTTTATAGTGGCGAATGGATTATCTTTACTGGTAACCAGATCGGATCTATTTTGGGTGCCGCTTCTTTTGAAAAGGCTATTCAAGCTGGCAAAACTCCTGGTAAGAAGGAAAATTATATGTAAAGTAATGTTTAAATGATACTAAAGACGAGGGCTTCATAGATCAGTTAGCCATGGTGGCTAGTACAGTGTCATCCAAGTTTTTGGCTCGTATGGGAGAAGTCGAAGGGTTCAAGTTTGTTGAATCACTTACTGGATTCAAATGGATTGGTAACACTGCCATGGATCTCGAAAAGAGTGGATTAGAAGTGATCTTTTCTTATGAAGAAGCCATTGGTTTTACCATTGGTGATATTGTCAAGGATAAAGATGGTGTCAGTGCATTAGCTTTCTTTGCTGAGTGGGCCACCCAACTTTATAAGCGTGGTATCACTGCCAATGACTATTTAGAAGAATTGTATGCAAAGTATGGTTACTTTGTCTCTGAGAATTCTTATTTCATTTGTCATGACAAGCCCAAGATTCAAAAGATCTTTGAACGTATTCGTTATGATGCGGAAGGAAAATTAGATTATCCCAAGACGATTGGAGGACATGCGGTGACGGGTGTAAGAGATTTAACTGTGGGTTATGATTCTTCCACTGAGGATCATTTACCTACTTTACCTGTATCTGCTTCTTCTGAGATGATCACTTTCCGTTTAGCTAATAACACAGTCTTTACTATCCGTACCAGGTAAATTACAATAGAGCGTATGTATGTGTATATGTGTGTAAGAACTAAACATGTTTATACGTAATAATAGTGGCACTGAACCCAAGATCAAGTACTATTCTGAGTTACGTGGTGAAAGTGAGCAACAAGCTAGAATTGACCTTCATCATGTGGTCGAAGCTATTGCTAATGAATTGATGGAATATGAAAAGAATGGTCTTGAAAAGAAGAAGGAAGAGTAAATACGACTCTTCTTTTTGTGTGGGACAACCCTCCAAAAAAGGCAACTAAATTTTTTTAAATAAAAAAATAAAAACATAATTTTTTTGTTTTCATTCATTGAAACATAAAAAGAATACTCCCGATGACTAGAGGAAAGAGGACGTTGCATGAACCTGAACGTAATGTAAAAAAAAAAAAAAAAAAAAAAAAAAAAAATAGCTGTTCAAAGTCGCCAGTTTTAAAAATAACGCGAATTAAACGTTTTTTCTTGTACAGATCTCGCCAAAAAAAGGATGAAAACCTCAAGTATATTGACACCTTTATTTCTTCGTCTTTGTCCTTAATTGACATCCCCTCCTTTTTTTTATATGTACTTTTGGCAATAGATTCAAAGGCATCCCTAAAAGCAGAGGTAAACACTTTTAACCTTTTTTTTTACCTTTCTATAATACAAAACCGTCTCTCTCTCTTTTTATTAGGAAGAAAAGAAAATTATACGCAGAGCAACCACGCCACCAATAACCGACCCATCGATTGTACCTGATCCCAATGTCAATAAAGTCATTTATGGCTCGTATGAAATGGGTGCCTGGTATCATTCTCCTTATCCTTATGAGTTCGGTTCCTTTATTGAACAATTGTATATTTGCGAGCTCTGCCTAAGGTATATGAATAAGGAATCACAACTCGCTCATCACAAGGTATAAACAAAGAACCACCGACAAACCATGACCCTGACTGTCTTTTCCACCACTAATGATTTTAGACAACATGTAAAGCGAGAAAACCGCCCGGGAAAGTGATTTATGTTAACGGTAAAATCAAGGTGTATGAAATTGACGGGCATGAACACAAAGTAAGTTTCCTATGAGCTGGGAAAAGCACGTGAAGTTGACATATGCTTTTAGATGTACTGTCAAAACTTGTGTTTGATGGCAAAGTTATTTCTGGATAATAAAACGTTATATTACGACACAGATGGATTTAAATTTTATGTGCTGACAGAACAAAATAGTAAATATAAATCGATAGATGAAATGGTGGGTTATTTCTCCAAGGTACAAAGTATAACGGAAGTAGTTATGATTTTTTGGGTAATTAATGCAAATAATATAACAGGAAAAGATTTCGTATGATGGGTATAATTTGGCGTGTATCATGACATTACCATCACATCAACGGAAAGGGTATGGTCGATTACTGATCGAACTAAGTTATGAACTCTCGAAACATCAAGGCAAGATTGGCAGTCCCGAGAAACCTTTATCGCCTCTGGGTAGTCTTGGTTACCAGTCGTACTGGGCATCCACCATCATGACTACCTTACTGCATTTTCGAGGTGAGGTGACAATTAAGGAAATATCAAAGGAAACATGTATCCATGAAGAAGATGTCATTGTGACCTTATCGAGGCTAAACTTGCTTGCTTATCGTCAACGCGTGAATCGACAACAGAATATCTGTATCTCGGATCAAATGTTGCATGATACTTTGATTGAGTTTAATATAAAGTTGGGCCGTAAATTAGATCCTGAAAACATTCGCTGGAAATAGCTCTCTCTTTTCCCCTCCACCCCCAGCTTATTTTTTCTTATAAAATCACCCGTGACCTTTTTTCTTTTTTTCTCTCTCTCCCTTTTTTCTTTCTCTTTATACATACACACAATGTCCAACTCAACTGAAAGAAAACCTGTTAGGTAAACAAGGCAAACTCTATTAAACACGTTTTATTCATTCCCCTTTTTCTGCAGAGTGTGGGTCGATGGATGCTTTGACATGATGCACTATGGTCACGCTAACGCTTTACGACAGGTACTACAAAGCACACACACTATATATAGACACTTTGTACTTATAAAAAGAAACAATAATAAAAGGCTAAAGCCATGGGTGACATTCTTGTTGTTGGTGTGCATTCCGACGCCGAGATTGAAAAGAACAAGGGCCCTACTGTCATGAACGAACAAGAAAGATATGCGGCTGTAGCAGCCTGTAAATGGGTAGACGAAGTAGTCCCTGACGCACCATACAACACCACAGTCGAATGTTTAGAAGAACATAATATTGACTTCTGTGTGCACGGTGATGATATCACCACCATGGCTGACGGTACGGATTGTTATCAAGCAGTGAAAGACGCCGGACTTTACAAGGAGTGTAAACGTACTGTGGGTGTATCCACTACAGAACTCGTGGGTCGTATGCTTCTCATGACGCGTGATCATCATAAACGTACAGCAGCAGCCTCTGCCATCACTTCATTCGATACCAGTGAATTAACTCCTTTCAGCACAGATGGTACTACCAAGGCCACTGTCTCGCATTTCTTGCCTACCTCGAGAAGAATTGTTCAGTTCTCAGAGGGTCGTGAACCTAAACCTTCAGATAAAGTTGTGTATGTGGATGGTACCTTTGATTTGTTTCATGTCGGTCATATCGAGTTTTTGAAACGTGCTAAAGCCTTGGGTGATTTCTTAATTGTCGGTGTACACGATGATCAAACTGTCAATGCCATCAAGGGATCCAACTATCCCTTGATGAATTTGCATGAACGTGCACTCAGTGTCTTGGCCTGCAGAGTAAAATATAGCTTACAATGGCTCCAAATATCTATTGCATAGAACTAATTTATGATTTTTTTTCTAAAACATAGTATGTGGATGAGGTAGTGATTGGTGCTCCTTATAGTGTCACTGAAGAACTCTTGAGTGGAGAATACAAGGTAGCCGTGGTTGCCCATGGTAACAGTCATTTAGAAAAGGATCAGGATGGTAAAGACCCTTATGCTTTGCCCAAGAAATTGGGTATCTATACCGAGATTGATACGCCCAATTCTACCATCACCACAGAAGGTATTATCAATCGTATCATCGAAAACCGTAAAACGTAAGTTTAGCAGAAGCAGAATGTTTGTGTATTATTTTATGGAGGGGCTAACCTAGGTGTTTGTTTGTTTTTTTTTAGATTCGAGGAAAGACAAAAGAGAAAAACTCAAAAAGCTGCTTTAGAACGTCAAAAAGAATTAGAGGAAAAGGCACTTAATTAAAACAATACCAAGTTCTTTTTTTTTTTCAAAGAAAAAATAAAAAACTAGAAAGATATCACTTTTATCAGATTCATCCATGATTTTGAGAAATATGTAGGTCTGTTTTTATTGGGTTTTCTTTTGTAGGTAAGGGTTTATGTGAAGGAGAATGTTCAGTAAATATTTGATGTTCACTGTCAGGATGAGAAATTTATTGTCACTTCGAATATTCCCGTTTCATAAAAAAAAGTGGTTTAGATAGTCTTTTTTAAAGGCGGACGAATACTATAAAATTAGAGGCACATAATTTGTTTGAATGCAAAGTATAAATTATTTGAATAAGGATAGGTTCTACTGTCTGTTTTTAAACCCAAGCCCTAATTTTTCCGGTAATAATGGTGAGACTCCTAGTAGACGTAGATATTGGTATTACTTCCATTTTGTCAAAAGTTCGTTACCCATATGGATATCTAAGGGTATTTACATGATAACCAACTTTTCTCTCAATACTAATTAAATTAGCTTAGTCAAAAGACGTATTGGAATTTCTATGGTCCAAAATGTTTACATATATAGAGTGTATGTACAAAAAACCAATACTTAGATACAAAAGGAAAAGATAACCAAAGGTCAGCACGATCAGCTCAAATATAATCAACCACGTTTTGATACTTGAATAGATCTTTTGTCAACAAACTTAATTAAAATAGATTAAGTATCATTTATACCTATTTATTTTTACGATACTTCCGTCCTCTTTTTTCCTTTCTTTTGGTGAACAAAGGAATAAAGAAAGAAAAAATCTAATTTGATGTGTATGCTTTACACGGCTCTAAAAGAGATGTTTGTGGATATATTACTATTAGGATCAATTTTAGGTTCAAGGCTTTAGGTTTTAGGTTCTATTTAGTTTTTGTTTGTAGAAGAAAAAAACTGTCTGTCTTAAGCTTCCAGGTTCTTGCCAATGGTCTAATATAATTGTAGGATTTAAAGTAAACATGAGACTGTGGATCTGACTGAAAATCAAAATATCTTACAGATTAAGTGGGTGATTTTCGGCTTGAAATAAAGAAGCTGACTGAGAATCGAAAACTTTTACAAACTAAGTGAAAGACTGACTGAGAATAAGTGGCATATGTAAAGTTTTTATTGGATATTTAAGTTTATTTAGGGACCAAAGGCTCATCCAAAAGACCTAAAAATTAGATGGCGTTTGTTCTAACGCGAGAATAAATGTAGTCATTAGCTTTAAAAAGCGGTTCAGAAGCTCCATGGTTGCTTTGCCCATCAAAAATGTGTAGCCTGTTCCCCTCTAGTTTTTTCCCTCTGCTTAAAAATCAAAAGCAAAGCAGCCCACTACTTTCAAAAACCGCTCAAAAATTCGGGTATATAAGTAAATCGTAAGTGCCCAGCCCCGTCATCAATTTAGAATATTAAACATCCGATAAAAAAACGTTCGTTAGTCAGGGAAGGGCTTTCAAAACATAAAAATTTGAAGGATAATAAACAATAGATTTTTTTTTTTTTTTTTTTTTTTGGTTTCTCTTTGGAAAAAACAGTTTCTTACATTTCACCCAAAATAACGAGTCGAGAGAGATGTGGACAAAGGTTCGACATTTAAATCATTCACAGAAGCAACAAATTACTTCGAATTTATTTGTTGCGGTTGCAGTGGGAGCTGTGCTTACGGTGGCAGGTCCCACTTTATTACCCTGTCCAGCCTACGATCAAAACGACCGATCCGCATTCTTGGAAGATGAGCAAAAGAAAGCCAATCCTAACCTTAACAAAAAGGTTGTCATTGTCAAAAGAAGAAAAGATACCACAAACGTCGAAGAAAAATCATAGACAAATCCCCACACACACACACCATAAAAATCACATCTGTAAATAGAAATAATTATTTATTCCTCCCACTCCACGCACCACACTACCTACTCACTCTTTTCACTATGGACACCCCGCTTTTTTCTTTTCTATAAAAATCAAAAAATCAAAACTTAATAAAAATTGCTGCCCTCTCTCACTCCTCCCCCCTCAATCACCTTTTTTTTTCATGAAACTTTTAACATCTCTAATTGCCCTTGTGGGGTTTACCTCTGCGCAATTAATAATTCAAGGTACAGATTCTCTCTCTGAACCTGATTATTGTGACAGTAAGTTGTGAATTAAATCGCATAGCAGCGAGAAAAATTAAAAAAGAGATCGTAGCAACGACCTTATCATGTCATTGGACTGGATCGGTGGATGCATGCTGTTCACCAAAGTACGGCCTCGTCGTACTTGCTCTCCAATGGATGCCTGGCTTTGGTCCTAATGATGAATTTACCATTCACGGTAAGATTATCTACATAACTCTTTGTAGCTATCTAGCTAACGTTTTTATTATTTAAAAAAGGTTTATGGCCTGATACGTGGTAATATAAATATAGGAATGATGTTTAAACCTTTCTAAACTAATCCAACTCAGTTCTGGTCGTATGGCACCTGGTCGTGGCTGTGACAATAGTAGAAACACGAACCAAATTGCATCCATTGTTCGCAACATGAATTCCACCATGTATGGTCGCATGAATACCTTTTGGCCGAGTAATAAGGGCGATAACAATTGGTAAGCTTAGATTCGGGATTCAATTTTCTTTATCTAAAACTTTATGTTCTGCATAATATTAGGTTTTGGTCACATGAATGGACCAAACATGGCACGTGTGTAAGCACACTACGTCCTACTTGCTACGGTCCCACTTATAAGAAATACCAAGACGTCATTGAATATTTTGAGGTATTTTATCTGCTATTCTTTTTTTTTTTTGTCAGCAGTGAAGAATTAATCTTTTTTACATTTATCAGCAAGTGCTTGATCTCCGTGATAGATTTGATCTATTTGGTGCATTAAAGTAAACCAAATAATTAATGTTAGGTCAGCTTTCCCACTTTATTTAACACGCACACCCCTCTTTAGTTTAAATGGTGTATCACCTGGCCGTCACTATAATGTCGAAACAATCCGAGATGCCATCAAGTCCACTTACGGAGCTAATGTCAAACTGGATTGTCACGGAAACCAACTCTCAGAGATATCGCTTAATTTTTACGTGCGTGGTCGAGACAAGTATGAAATCACCAACGTTCAACGTGCCGGTAATTGTCGTGGCGCCGTCTACTATCCTAAAAAATAACATACCCCGTCCCCGTTTATGTATCTGAAACAGCACACTCTGTGAAAATACCAATAACAAGGAAATTAAGGCCGTATGCGGCCTTTCTCTCTTTTAAATAAATATGCACCTATAAAAATGAAGCATTGTTGTGTCACAATGATCATGTAAATTTTTTTATTTTATTTTTTTGACGATAAATAAGGTAGTGTCACGGGCTGCCTGATTCTTTAAAAACACTGTGATTTAGAGAGAAAAAATATGGTACCTTGGCTAATTTTTCTAATTCCCTCATCACATTATCAACATGTAATCCCATTGTTATGTTACCATGTTCACATTGCTTTTCAGTGATCTTGTCATCTCTTTTCCGTGGTCTAACTTTTAAAGATTTTGACAAGCGTAGATATATGATTGTAAAAACTGCAGTGTAACATGTGCATAAAAACTAACCTCTATAATAAAATACTCGATCTCGATTATGGATCATTCTTTTAAGCGCACTTTTGCCTAACATGTTTGTGCGTCATTCTGCCCTTCTATTTACGATTCTCGTATACACAGATAAATGATCAAATCAATGATCCCGCACCTCATTGTATAATCAACAATTCCACTTGTATCAAAACTCATAAGAAATCTTGAAACAAGTTTTAGATCCATGGTACCCGGAAATATATCGTGCTATCATCAAGTCACTGGACGAATTTATCATCATCACAAAGAATATTATAGCCGTGTCGAATCAAACTATGCTCCAACTTCAGCTACGTTGTTTATTCCGTTATCAAACATACACAACCGTCTGATTTCTTTCGTATATCTTGTTGCAAAAATAAAGAACCACTTTCTGCTGACACATCATTTTCAAAAGGACAGTTCTTTAATATATCTTCATTGTACATATAAGCTGTCGATGAGAACCTATGTGCGAACTCAAATTACCCTTATAAATGAGCAGAAAATTAGTAGTATGGCCAGTTCGTTGTCCTAAAGAGAACCCTCGTCGAATTAAACGCGTGAGAAAGAAAAAGAGTAATTCCTTAAAAATTGATAAACCTTATCATATTTAAACCAAAGGAAAGTGGTACAACGTATTACAAATTGAATTGCTCTTGCTATCATATCTCTCTTTCACAAGTTTTTAAAATAAATTCTACACTATCGGGTGAGAATACGCGCAATATTTTTTTAATTGACTTAAAAGAACAACATTTATTAGAACTAAAAATAAGGCCCTTTTAAACATTCACAGTGTTGGGCGCAGCTAATATTTCCTCGCGCTTGTGCCTGAGCCCTATTTTAGGAACATTTGCAGGTCTTCCGAGCCACATTGGAACAAATAAATTTAATTTTGATTACCTTGACCTCCTTTACCTGGATCTCTTCTTTTTCTACAAGTGACGGAAAATATGGAAGGGTACTGTGATTTTTCTCGGTATAAACACTGTATCAGCTTTGGTAAAAATCAAATAACACTCTATATTGAATTGACGTTAACACAAAACAGGATTTGATTGTATACAAACGGTGTCAAAGAGTATTAGCAATGACGACCATAACCGTGATTGGGATTACGAAAAAAAGTAAGCGTACTTCATCACATTAAAAATATATATTTTTTAAAAATCTGAACGTTTTATTTAGAGAATATGTCAAATTTCCTTCAATCGTATATAATACAGTCAGTGAGGTTGTTATAGCTAGAGGAAAATCAGAAGTGGGAGAAGTGCAGCTTAAACATGATGTAGATCTTTGTTGCGTTCTCAATATCTTTATGGAGCTTAACAACGTTTTTTTGAAAGCACCACAAAGGGTTTCTAAATCCGATATGCTTGATAATGTCATAACCTCAGAAGTGGTGAAGTTCTTACAAGATGAAATGAATGAATGGGAAAAAGCCTTAAAATGTTCCAAGTCAGATTTTTGTTATGCATTCACGCTGCCTACAGGGTGGAACTATGAGATTCAAGAAAAATTAATCCGCCCTCTCTTTATTTCCGCTGGCCTTATCAGTAAATACAATCATCCTGATAGGTTGCTTTTTTTTACTCAGCTCGAATCTCTATTTCGATGTATTCAATCAGACGATAGATATTTCTATAAAAATATTGAAGTGGAATATGGTAGACAGTACGCCATGTGCTCACTAAACTTTGCTGAAGGAGAAATATTTGTAAATCTGGATTTGTCTTCAGCTCAGTATCCTTCTTTGACATCAATCGACAGCAAATATGTTCCACAATCATTGAAATCAGCTAGTTTTAAATTTCCTTTTGAATTAAAAGAAAAACAGACAAGGATCAAAGCAATCGTAGAAAAAAAGTGTGACACCCTATCGCTAACAAATGTCCACAAATTGACGGATATATTGACAAATGAAGGTAACACAAAAGGACTTCCACAATGGATGCGGCGAATATATGATCCAGAAGGTAACTTCAAGATCTCTGACGAGGTAACTGAAAAAGCCACACTTTATACAATTTCTTAACAGGGTACTGACGAAACTGACCTTTTAACTACAGGATATATTGAATCTGGCGCCGTTTCAAGAATTTTTAAATTATAGACCATTTAAGCAGCTACAGGATTTGCGGTACAAAAAATACAGTTTAGAGAACGAGGAAATCCGTGCCCTTAAATCAATCACCATTACCGATATTTATGGAGAATTTCTGGAGGAAGAAGCATTCTTTACGGATAAATTGAATGATTTATTTCAGAACACAAACAAGGCAAAATTGACAACATTGATGATTTCATTTACCAAAGACTATACTAAAGCTCACCATGCTTTAGTACTACTGAAGCTTGTTGAAAAATGGCTCAAATCATTTGATAAACAACAAGGCTTTTATAGATTATTGACACGTGTTGTAAAAGGTCCTTACGAAGCTCTCAGTTTTCAATTTGGTAAAGAAGATATAATGTCTGGGACGGATAAACTTATTCAAAAAAAAATCAAGGAATCTAACAAGGGCAGATTGCCAAAGATTATACCATCAAATACAAGAGGTGATCAATTTGAAAAATTTTCGGATCCTATTTGCATCGTAAATATAGGTAAAAAAATCTGTGACGCAAACTCAGTATAGCTGTTATTATCGGCTAAATGTAAATTTTGAAATTTTTTAAACAGACATTCTCCCTACCAAAGTGGAAGCCATCTTGACACATGTGGAAAAAAATGATAGTGATAAAAACCATGTGAAAAATATAGAGTGGTAATTTTGATTGATCGCATGATTATAAAAATCATTGTACGACAAAACTAAAATATGACAATATAGCGATTTACGACCAATCAACAGCTTTATTAAACGACACGAATTATACCAGAGACCAATACTTTATATGGTCAGCAGGTAACAATCAATTAATATAATGTTTTTAGGCTTTAACAGTAATTATGTTTAGAATGATCTTATGTTTAAAATTTTGTTTTGGTGACCATTTAAAAGTGTATCCAAATAGCACCCAATTAGAAAAGAACGGAATTATGAGAGCTCTTATGAAAGCAAGCATACTGAAACGACTCATGAGAACTACTTTTGGCAACCTTATTAGAAGAAATGAAAGTGAAAGTCAGCAGTACAAAATTGAAGGTATAGTTTTCTATTTCTTATGATTACTAAAATTACGCATTATGGATTTTAAGTGATCCTAAGATAGATGATGTGTTTTCGATGGATCATAGACCTTCTGCTGGCAATGAGGAAGATTCCATTGCTATTCATCAACATGTTTATGTCAATTGTTTTTTGATAGCGTATCTTTATAGCTTAAACAAATTTATAGAAGAAAAACTAGACGAGGATTATGGAGATGAATGGAAAAACAAAAATATTGCTTTTACTGTATCCGTCGACAAGTATTTACTGGATAAAGTATTCGGTTCAAAAGAGAGGCTGAATGAATTATTTTATGCAAGTGGGGTACTCCAGAAAGACAACAGACTACGAAAAGCCCAAATATTTTCCTACGGTGAAGAAATCTTACCGGCTATTCAACAACGACTAACAGACTTGGACTTTAAGATGAAATCTTACTTTGTTGTCGCACAGATACACCCAAAACATATTCAACTGACCTTACACCAAGTCGTCAAGCTGTCGTCGTATGAAGAAAATACTGCTACTATTATAATTCAAGATGAGATTGTACAGATCGAGGATGTATACGACTCCCTTTGTAAGAATATTTGGATGAACATGCTATCAAGCATACATGTTAATAGTTGTAGTGTCGAAAGTCAAGCACATTGCTTTGGTTATAAGAATGTTTATCAAAAACTAAAACTGTGTGTAGTTGAAATAGTAAGCGGAATATTATTTATAATTCAATATGCTTCAGCTAACCAAATATTTTTAGATGAATTCTAATATCACAAGTTTGGATATGAAATTTAAAAACAACTTTAATATCGGTAATGATTGTGATTGCAAAACTGTTCTGTTTCTTCGCAACATCATTGAAATAGGTTTGAAGCCAGTATTACAAAACATTGCGACAATAATAGCATCTTCAATGAATAACGCTACATTATTTTCAAACTATGAATTGGATTATCTTTTTGTAATAGGAAACGTATTTGACTTACCATACAAATCAGCAATCTATTATACATACATTAAACTTGTACAGGAAGCCATTAATATCAGTATTGAATCAAAGGAAAAAGATACAAAAGGAATTGTGTTACATGAATCATTTCGCCATTTGTTGGAACAAGTTACTACACACAAAAAACCATACATGTTTGATAGATTTAGCATTGGGACCTTGGGCCAGGTTTTCAGAGAGACCTATGGCATACGGTTTCTTACTTGGAGGATTTCAAGTTATATTCCGTTTTCATGTACAGACTTCAATGAAGATGGTAAAAATACTCTCGTGGAGAATGGAAGTTTCTTAGTGGTTGTTCAGAAAGGACAGCCAGTTCCCATAACAGGGTTGGCTTTAGAATTTGAGCTATACTTTAAAGAACGACTGGATGACAGTTTACGTGCTGGTAACTACTTTGGGTCTAGGTATACAATTGGGATTCATAAATAATGTTTATATATATTTTTTAGAATTGATTAGAATGGACCATTTTGACGACCTTTCAGAGAACAAGTCGATACTTTTGGAAGAAAATACTGAAGGTGTGAAGTGTGAACTAGATGTCGTATACCCACGGGGATCAACTCAACCAGTTATATTGGATTTTAAACATGTCAATTATGACTACACCCTACAATTGTCAGTTAGAGCAAAGGGTGATGATACTTCTAATTCTGCAAAATGGCCCATATTTGTTGAGAATCCATTAACACTCGCATATACTTAAACACCCATATTTTTTCACGTCAAGCCTTTTTGTATTACTCCCATTAATAAACCTAGAAAGAGTATATTCTGGTTCTTTCTTTTGTGAAATTATAAGGGTTTATGAATTAAAGTTTAACTAAGTTACTTACATGAAAGACAATCTTATAATTTTTGTGCTTCAATTTATGAAATTTTATTATAGAAGTAAACTCTGAGTACTTAAAGTGTGATTTTTTTACAGTTATTGTTTACTTCTCACTACATTATATTCAGAATATCTGCATGAAGTGTCAGTTAGTGGAATATTTCTCTCTTCAAATATTAAACTTAGGATAGCCATAGCAAGTGACTACAGTTGTACCATCAGCAGAATATACGTTACTCGTATCTTCGTTCATAGATACTGTTTTATCATCTGATTTGTAGGTTCAGGAACAAAAAGCTCTTGTGAAACAATATTTTTATGGGGAAATTATTTAACACTATTCAAGGGGTTTGCTTTCATTTGATAAGACCAAAGGATAATTTGCTATAAATTGACCAAGAATTCTGCACTGGAGGCAGGTTCTTTTTTCGCAGTAATAATAGGACAGTAAGATTTTCGAGACAACAGTTACATGTAGGTTTGTATTTGGGAAAAACAAGTGCATCTTGGTATTAGCTTTTTCAGTGCTAGATTTAGTTGATATTTAAGGATGCGAATTGTAACCAAAAAGACCTCATTGACGTAAACAACGTTTATACGGTAAATGTCTGAGTATACATGACTCAGGCATACATATACCGAGCATGTGAGCTTTAGAATTTAAATTAAAATTTTAAATATATGGCCCTCACGTATTACCTTGAGCAGGATAATTGACGGTATGATCTATCTTATCAATCAGCTAAAACATGATCCTTTGTTGCAGCTTAACTTTACCTTCAATTTAAACAGGGGCTTGCTGCATTTTCTGTTCATTGTCATCTTTTGCACGAATTCCAAGTTCTTTCATATTACCGCCCAAAAGATTTGGGATTTGAGATAGTCATGAGATTTTTCCCTATTTCTTCTAACCATAATTTAGTACATATGGCCATTAGTATGTCTTTGGTCAAAAAAGGTTATAATACTCGCTACAAAAAATTATTTATTTGTGATGTCTATCGGCTGTTTGAAGAGTTTGTTTGTTTTTTTTTTTTTTTTTTTTTTTTTTTTTTTGCAAAAGGTCATGCTTTTCACACGTCTGTATTTATAGATAAGTTATTGTGGGATCACTATCAATTTTTTGGAGACATATTGGGACGAGGTAATTTTATTTTTACGGTTTCTGCTCTGTTGATACCCTTCTCTTTCTTTTACAACTCGACAAAAAAAAATGGAACAATATTGTGATTTTTCTCGATATAAACATTGTATCAGCTTTGGTATAGGAATCGATTCATTTTACATCAGAATTAATATTTACATAAAATAGGATTTGATTTTATACATTTAGTATCGAATAGTATTTGCAATGATGACCATAACGGCGATTGGGATTACGAAAAAAAGTAAGCGTGACTCATTGAAAATCATAAAACCAAGTTTTTTTTCTAAGGCTTTGAGTTGTACGATATAGACAACATGTGATATTTCCTTCTATAGTTTATGATATTGTCAGTAAATACGTTGTAGCTAGAGGAAAGTTAGAAGTGGAAAAATTGAAGCTTAAAGGAGATGAATTAGGTCTTTGTTACGTTCCCAACATATTTACCGAACTTAACAATATATTTTTGAGAGAATCACAAAGAGAGTTTAAATCGGATGTTCATGGTTTCGTTATAACGCAAGAAGTAATAAAATTTCTACAAGAAGAAATAAACAATTGGGAAAGCTCCTTGAAATGTTCAAAGTCGGACTTTTGCTATGCATTTACGCTACCCACAGAATGGAACTACGAGATTCAAGAAAAATTAATCCGTCCCCTCTTTATTTCCGCTGGTCTCATCAACAAACATGATCATTGCGATATATTGCTTTTTTTTACTCCACTAGAATCAATGTTTCGATATATTCAAACAGAAAACAATTATTTAGCTAGAAAAATGGAGTTGGAACATGGTAGACAGTACGTTATGTGCTCTTTGGATTTTGTTGAAGCCAAAATATACGTAAATCTAGATTTATTTTCAGCCCAATATCCTCCTCTAACGTCACTAGATAGCAAGTATGTTCCACGATCATTAAAGTCAGTTGAGTTTATATTCCCTTTTGAATTAAAAGAAAAACAAACGAGGACCAAAGCGATTGTAGAAAATCTGTGTAACTCTGTATCAATTCAAAATCCTACAAGACTGATTGAATCTCTTACAAATGAAGCCAACCTGGAAGGACTTATACAATGGATACGACAAAAGTTTGACCCCGAAACTAAACTCAAAGTTTCTGATAAGGTATCTCAAAGATACAAGAAGTACATCTGGTTTTATCTTAAAAAATGTTAAATTGGTTTATAGGACATATTAAATTTTGTACCTTTTCAAAAGCTATTTAACTATAGACCGCTCAGATATTTACAATGGAAGTATGAAGAATTGCAGTATCTAGATGTCGAGAAATCTCGTGATCTCAAGTCAATAACTATAACTGATTTCTACGGAAGATTCTTGGAGGAGGAAGCATTTTTCAAGAATAAAATGGATGTATTATTTCAGGATATAAACAAGGAAAAATCCACAACAGTGTTGATCTCATTTGCCAAATATATGTCACATGACCATCATGCGTTGATATTATTGAAGCTTATCGAAAAGTGGTTGACTGCGTATAGTGACCATCAGAAAGTCCGTTATAAACTGATGTCACACAACTTTAAGGATTTCTACAAAAGTTTTTGTTTTAGACTTGATAAAGAGTATGTTAGGTCTGGAACAGATAGACTTATACAGAAAAAGATCAAAGAATCTAACAAGGGAAGATTACCAGCAATTATACCATCCAATACAAGAAGGAAACAGTTTGATAATTCTACAGATTCTATTTGCATTCTAAACATAGGTAGGAGATTCTGTGACAAAAGCAGTATATTATTGCCGGCTAGTTAAATGTAAATTCTGAATTTTTTTAAGCAGACATATTTCCTGCCAAAGTGGAAGCTACATTAAAACATGTGGGAAAAGATGACAGTGCTGTAAATTTTGTAAAAAGCATAAAGTGGTAATGTTGTCTGAAAATTAGACAATAAACAACACTGTATGCCAATACTAACCCTTACATCATGACAATATATAGTGATTTGCAACCAATCAATAGCTTTATCGGACAACATGAATTATACCAGAGGCCGATATTACACATGGTTAGCAAGTAAAAATCATTAAATATAATCTTTTTAGATTGTAATTTTGATTGTACACAGGATAATTCTATGTTTAATGTCTGTTTCTGTAACCGTTTGGAAGGATATCCAAGTCGAAACCAAATGAAAAAGAATGGGATTAAGAAAGCTTTTATGAAAAAAAGCGTACTAAAAAGAATCATGAATATTACTTTTGGCCAAACTATTCGACAAATAAAAACAAGGACCAACAGAAAAAAATTGGAGGTATGGTTTTCTATCTATTTTTTATAAGAATTGAAGATAGGAGTTAAAATAAGCTTAAGTTAGATGATAGGCTTTCGGTTGATAATGTATTTTGTGTTCCGAATGATAATGATTTAATTGCTATTCATCAAAATATTTATGTGGATAGCTACTTAAGAACATATTTTTATAGCTTAAACAAGTTTATAGAACAAACATTAGACGAGGATTATGGAGATGAATGGAAAAACAAAAATATTGCTTTTACTGTATCCGTCGACAAGTATTTACTGGATAAAGTATTCGGTTCAAAAGAGAGGCTGAATGAATTATTATATGCAAGTGGGGTACTTCAGAAAGACAACAGACTACGAAAAGCCCAAATATTTTCCTACGGTGAAGAAATCTTACCTGCTATTCAACAACGACTAACAGACTTGGACTTTAAGATGAAATCTTACTTTGTTGTCGCACATATACATCCAAAACATATTCAACTGACCTTACACCAAGTCGTCAAGCTATCATCATTTGAGAAAATTGCCGCTACAATTATTATTCAGGACAAGATTATACATGTTGAGAACGCGTACGAGTCCCTTTGTAAGAACATGGTATCTAGCATACACTTTAATTACTGTAGTATCCATCAGAATGCTGGAAGTGAAGTACATGAATTTGATTATAGGAATGTTTACCAAAAACTAAAAATGTGTATATCAGAAATCGTAAGTCAAATATTATATATAGTTCAATATACTTCAGCTAACAAATTTCTTGTAGATGAATTCGAATAGCGCAAGATTGGATATGGAATTTAAAAAAGAGTTTGATATTGGTGTTGATTGTGCTTGCAAAACTGTTCTGTTTCTTCGCAACATCATTGAAATAGGTTTAAAGCCAGTATTACAAAACATTGCGACAATAATAGCATCTTCAATGAATAACGCTACATTATTTTCAAACTATGAATTGGATTATCTTTTTGTAATAGGAAATGCATTTGACTTACCATACAGATCGAATATATACGACACATATATCAAACTAGTGCAAGAGTCCATTGAAATTAGTATCGAATCAAAGGAAAAAGATACAAAAGGAATTGTGTTACACGAATCATTTAGACAGTTGTTAGAACAAGATATTGCACGCAACAAGCCATATATGTTTGACAGATTTAGCAATGGGACGTTGGGCCAGGTCTTCAGAGAGACCTATGGAATACGGTTTCTTACTTGGAGGATTTCAAGTTATATTCCGTTTTTATGTACAGACTTTAATGAAGATGGTAGAAATACTCTCGTGGAGAATGGTAGTTTCTTAGTGGTTGTTCAGAAAGGACAGCCAGTTCCCATAACAGGGTTGGCTCTAGAATTTGAGCTATACTTTGAAAAAAGAATTGATGACAGTTTACGTGTTGGTAATCATTTTGTGCCTGAGTATATAATAGTTTGATTTTAATACTTTTAGTATATTATGTTTTCTAGAATTGATTAGAGTGGATTATTTTGAAGAGCTTGTACCAAATCATTGTTTTCTTTTAGATGAAAACACCGAAGGTGCAAAATGTGAACAGGAGGTCATATACCCAAGGGGATCAAGGCAACCAATAATATTAGATTTCAAACATGTCAACTATAATTATACGCTGCAGTTGTCAATTAGAACAAAGGGCGACGACACTTATGATTCTGTGAGGTGGCCTATATTTGTGGAAAATCCGCTAACACTCGCTTATTCTTAAATTCATTAATAATTCATAATAAAGCATACACAGTGTTTTTTTTTAAAAAAAAAAACCAAGCCAAGCTATCCTTAATTTTACGACTACAACCCTTAAAGATATTTCTAAATCTCAAAAAAATGTGATAGTAGTAAAAAGTTAGTTAGTTATAATAAAGTGTAAAACGGACCATTCTCGAAAGTGGCAATATAAAGGCATAACCTTCACTTTATCAGTTCATTCCTTACGACAACACTTTCGTAATAAAAGCAATTTGGAGTGGGACTGTAGGAGAATATTTTAATGTGATCACTAATGTAGGTCATCACGGTATTTATTGATACCTAACAGAAAACTAAAGTGGTGGCTGCCAGACAGATGTGAAAAACTTGCCAAGAAATAAAAATAAATGGGTAATAATAGTTATCATATAATCGCTCGAAATAAAAGTGGGCAGAATGATGCGGAATTAATAAAAATCATAGAGGGTTTATCGGGGCAAGTATTTTGGTTTTGGCATTTTATTGCATCTTCTTGTTCTTTTTTTAATGCCATGTAATTCAATCTAATCAAACTTCTAATGTATTTATTCTATTTAATTCAATATGACCACATATATTATTTATGGTAATATATCTTTTTTTCTTCAGATCGCATCTATGGTTGTTATCGAAAGTGCGTTCTACAGTATCATCATCATCAGAGTTCGCCAGCGAATCTCCACTCATAGAAATCGATTGAATATCTGATTCGTACAGTTCAGGAACAGGAAGGTCTTGCGAAGTAATGTTGTTGGATAGCGATCCAGCACTACCCTTGGTGTTTTTTCTATGATTCCATGAGGCTAAAGGACAATTGGCTTTCAAATGACCGGGACTTCCGCACTGAAAGCAGGCTCTCTTCTTCGCCGATATCATGGGGCATTTTGATTGATTATGCTCTCCATGACAGTATTTACATGTTGGGCTTATATTCAAGTAAGCCAGATGCAGCTTTGTATTTGCTTTCCATGAGGTAATTTGAGGTGCGAGTTGGTGGTACATTGAATCCGATTTGTGCTTCCGGAGTGTAACAAAGCCTTTTCCTGTGAACCAGCCACCATCTGTAACACGATAAATTCCTATTTTTAAAATTTCTCCATACTGCTTAAATATATCGATCATATGGGACTTCAAGAGATCTTCACTTTGCATTGGAATGTTGGAAACTTCAACTTTAATTACTGTTGTATCTTTATCCAATGGACGACTGATTCTAATTGTTTTGTTAAAAATTACAAGTTTCTTCGCCAAAGCCTCGTCTCTTTCTGCAGCAGATCCAAAATTGATTTCTATATGTTTAAGTTCTTTATTTACATTTCTTGCCCGAAGTCCTAGCCCATTTGGAAAATGTTCTCGAAGAATCAGGTTCAAGCTTTTGCTTTTAAATTTCATACCAGTGAATTCAGACAGCGAGATGATTATGGAGTTCTCCTCGATAGCCTCCAAATATAAACTATCACACGAAAGCTCTTCAAGTTGATTGCTGCGTTCATCCTTCTCCAGAGAAAATTGATATTGTTGTAGCAAACCAAATGTCTGGGCGTAAGATTCATTAGTGAAGAGATACTTATTGAAGGGAGACCCCATGGTACGTGAAGCATTTCGGTTGTTTGAGGTATCTTCTGGTATGCACTGCATTGGGGACAAATTAGGCTGTGGAAAAATATTGTGACTATCTGTCCCTAAAATGATTGCTGGGGACGATGGTTGTTGATGAGATGGGTACACAAGAGACATACTTCTGGTAGAAGAGGATTGAAAGTAAGAGGGACTATCTACTGGGCCAACACTAAAGTATGGTGACATACACAATGTACTACGTACAGATGATAGACATGTTCTTTTTCTTGCTCCAGAAAGTCCAAATGGATGGGGGTAGTACTCAGGTGAATTAAAATAATAGCCAAATGAATTGGGGGCACAGTTTGATAAATTAGGATCGTTTGATTGATGTGTTTCATGGTTACTAGAATCTAGATCTTCTACAGCGGGCTTTTGATGGAATGTTCGCTTTGTACCAATGACCAGAGGCAAATTTACAGAGAGCACCCTGTTTCTATTTTGAAGTTCAACCGTGACACGAAGTTTGTAATCTAGCCTCATCACCTTGGCGCTCAGACTGCTTATTGTTGGTGTTAAATTAGATGGTATAGGAAGCGTGATAGGTTGAGTGGAAGCCAAAATTTCGCCCTTCAAAGAGTATTTTTCAACAATTCTATCGTCTAATTGCCAGGTTGTTTCTGGTACACTATTTGAAGCACAAATAATGTTTTAGTGACACCTTCTTTTTTTTTTTTTTTTTTTTTTTTTGCTTTTAATTTTACCGGTCTCTAACGGAGGCAATGCTTTCTTGGCAAATTAGTTCAACTACAACAGATTCGACAGGGACATGTATTTTGGGTTGTTTTAAATTAATTTCAACATCGATTGTTGTTCCAAGAAGCCATCCTTCATGGGGAATACTAGCCGAAAGTACATACGTGTCTTCGTCCTTTTCTTCCTGTGGCCAAGAAATACTCGTTTCCTTTTGTTTCTCTAATCCATTCATATCAATATCCACTTTGGCAACAAGAGGGAGGGCAATACTACTTTTTGCTCTTATAGTTTTCTTGAAAAATCGCGTTGATCCCAAGCGAATTTCAACTGTGTACTTGATTTTACCGCCATCCTTGCCATCGATTAACTAATATACCAATGAATATATGGTTAGAGTGAGTGTGAATATTGTTACTAATATTTTTAAACTAACATCTCTGTAACTGGGGATTCTGACATTATTGGGAACTTCTACACTGTAATCAAATTCAACTGCTCTGTTTATGTAAGGAAGTTTATTGTAATGCTTTATCGGGATTTCTTTTTCGTATGTGAAGATATTTTCAAAGTGGTGGGTGATTTTGTTGCAGTAGGAGCTGGCTCGTCCTTTAAATCTGATAATAAGGAAGGGGTTTTTTAAAACCTTTTTGAGCTGCAAGTTGATAGTGACTTGAATCCTTTCGTCTTCAAAATAAAAAGGTTTGTTATCTTTGAGTTTAATTGAAACAATTGGTTTTTCGCCCATTTTTCATTTAAAAGTTAGAGAAAAGAGAAGAAAAAAACTTTTTTCGAAAAGGTGGTATAAATATCACATCTTGGCGTTTGCCGTTGTGGCACAATGTTACCCAGATTGCCCCAATTATTTTTTCTTTATGATGTTATCACTGTAAACGCCACTTATTTATATTTTGCCACTCTTCTTTTTTTTTTTTTTTGCTACTCACTGTGTTAATGACATCATATCTAAAAAAAATAGAATTTTAGGTTTTAGGTTTTTGTTTGTTTGCTTAATCTATTAACGATAATATGCTACACATTTTATTATAATGCCAATTTTAAGTTGTTGTTGTCATCCCTTAGGCACCAATCAATTGATCAAAAGAAGTCTTAAATTGATCGATGATAAACTTGTAGAACAATACAATCATATTTGTTTTAAGATTTTCGTTACACAGATACGCAGAGATCGAGTCAAAGTCAGACTGATACAAACGCATAATATTATTTATAGAATGTTGTAGTATTTTTATTTTTTAAGTAGCTGTCGTTTTTACTATTTTTTTTTAAAAAAAAATGTCATTACTTATTAGACGGTATATGAGAAAAAACCACCGAAGACATAAATACTTTGTTTCCATACACGGATTATAATTGTTATATGAGCAACGCATTTAGTGTGACTCATATCTGCTTATCACCAAAAAAAAAAAGGAAAAAAAAAACTAAGCTAAAATACATTTATGTGGGCACAACTATTGAACTGTTGCTTTATAATTTTATCATAATCACACCCAGTGGTGTCATCAAAGGTGAACAAAACTTTCCAAAATCTCTCCTTCATGTACCACAAGCAATTTGGTGTTTCGTAGAATCAAGAAAAACTACTTTGTATTTCTACATCCACAAGCATTTTTATAATTGATGGCACACTTGATCAGGTTTTGTTTTAAAATTATGCTTGGGTAGAAACAAACAAACCCGCTCTGAGTCCTCCGAAAGAAAGCATAAAATATTCCGGCCAATTGATTCCATTTTATTACAAAAACTACATCTAAGTAACTTAATATCAAAGTATTCATCCACAAATTACACCCTATTGCGGGATTGTATATGACAATACTCTTTGTACCTTCTAGTTTGTGCTACATGAGTGGTTTAAGCTTGTACCTGTAAAATTGACTATAAGTATTGAAAAATGGGATTGGAATTTGATCGGGTTTGGTTTGATGATTCGGCACTAGGATTATACGGTGCCATATAAACTGTACTGCTGACCATTGATAGATATGTGTTGTTGGACGCATTCCGGGGAGGGAAAAGAGCTGGAAAATTTATAATTGGGTTTGAAGGGTATCCGAACGGATGTGAAGGAACTACGGCTTGAATCGGAGGGTATTGAAATGGGGTTGGGCGATATCTATCTGTAAGATATTCACCTGTACTTTCTTGTTGATTAGTCGTGTTGAGTACTTCTATATGATTACCAAATTGACGAGACTGATTGTCACCAAAATGTACCTCCTGCCTCATAAAGTTGTTTTTGTCGGGTTTTTCTGTACCGATCACAAAAGGCAAATCCACAGAGAGAGCCTTTTGCTTACCTGGAAGCTCAATGGTAACACGAATTTTGTAATCTAATCTCATTACCTTGGCAATAGATTTGCTTATTGTTGGTGTCAAATAAAGTGGGATGGGAATCTCAACGTCTTGATAAAAGGCTTTCATTTGACCGAATATAGACTGCATTACCACATCTTTTTTAGTAGTTTGGATAATCTCATCGTTCAACTGGTAAGTTGTATCAGGTATGCTATTTCAATATTTTAGTGACAAAGAGATATGTCGTTTCCCCCTCTTTTACCTGTCTTTAGCTAAAGCAATAAATTCTTGACAAATGAACTCAACCTTAACAGCTTTAACAGGTTGATAGATTTCAGGCTGCCTGAAGTAGATCTGAACTCCAATTAATGTACCACGTAACCATCCCCCATGAGGAATACAAGCTGTAAGTGTGCAAGTATCTGCTCCTTGTTCCTGTGGCCAGCATCTAGTCGACTCCTTTTGTTCTTCTAGTTTATTCTCGGTAATATCTAATTTAGCAGCAAGAGCAACTGTTATAGTTTGATTTGCAAGTGCAACGTTTTTGAAAATTCCCTCTGATTCTAGATGTACTTCGATTGTATATTCAATTTTCCCACCACAACCACCATTCAACTAAACGAATGAATTCGTAGGCTTCTCTTAAAATTATTTTTTAAACACACTTACGTCTTTGGAATTAGGGATTTTGATATCCGGAGGAATCATTACAGAATGATCAATCTTGTGTGTTGTATTATAAGGATGCTTATTGTAAATCTCAATAGGGATTGGTTGCTCATATTCGAAAATCGTCTCCATGTGTTGCTTGATACTGTTCTTGTAAGAGCTAGCACATCCTTTAAAGCGGATGGTAAGAGAAGGGTTTTTCCATTCCTTGCCAAGACGTAAATGGATCAAAACTGGAATATTTTCATCCTCCTGATAACAGCTTTCGTTTTCCTTAAGTCTGATCGAAATTTGTGGTTTACCCATTTTTTTTTTTTCAACTAAAAAAAAAAAAAAAAAAAAAAAAAAAAAAAAAAGAAGCCAATTTAGACCTTTGTGGTTTTTATAAGAGAACTTTTTACCTTGAAGCCAAGCCGTTGTGGCATCAGTGTAACCACTACAGCTTTAACTGGATTTTTCTAAATAGAAAAATCATTGCGCCACTTGCTAAGTTTTTTTACCATTTCCTTTTTTAATTTTTTTATGTATCTAGTGTTTTTTCATTCTTAATGACACAGGAAACAGAGTTTCTATAATTTGATCTAACGAAAAGCCTCGAGTAAAAACATATGTAAGAAGTACGATGTTTAAACCAACGTCCTACGAATAATGCGTATATCATCCTACCCCATTACATCTAAAAATCAAAAATCAATTTCACACTCAATGCTAGTTTCTATCTTTACTTTACCTCAGCAAGGTAAACTAGAAAACACAACGTTTCATAAGTAACGGTCTAGACAAAATTCTATAAAGTCACTAGAGAAAAGCAAAAAGATTAAAAGAACATCTTGTTCTCTATTTAAAACAATTACATTCAGGGTAATAGTTCGTATATAATGGCAGAATGATCGAAATACCGATTACACAGTTTCTATTGCTACTGCTGAAGGTGTTGATAGTTAATGATTCATCAGTAACTGACAACTCGGACTACAAACAACATTAGAGATATTTATAGAATATCAATCATAAAATGAGTATGTTCTATATATCAATAATTATTTTTATTTATCGTTCTTTGATAATTTGTAAATTGTTAAACGATCTTTGGGAGAGCATTTTGTGTTTTATAGAAGTACTTGTATACTGCTTAATTTTCAGCTAGTACTACCTAAATTTCCATTGAAACTCTCGAAATCGCTCCAAATCTCAAGAGAAAATTAGACATACCATGCTATTTTGAAGAATCGCTATTTTATGATATACAAATTTTAAACAAAAATGGGTCGATAACGATATCACTCGCATTACAATTGTTTATTTATAGGTGGTATTTTATAATATCCCAACCTCAAACTCATAGACTTTGGTATACTTTGCGTTATCTTGTATGGGTGAAAAGACAGTTTCTTCAGAAGATTCAAATACCCGCTGGAGAGTATCAAAATCTGGATGCCGGTTTCTGCATAAAACATTCATATGTGCGTGATGTGCCACTGGTATTAGCAGAATGATATGGTGTCGGGCTGCTTGCAGATGAGGCATTTACAATTGGTGACATGTACGCTGTACTACTGGCAGGTGAAAAGTAAGTGTTTCCTTCTGCTGGTGCCTGAAGATAATCTTCGGGACAGTTATGATAATAGACAGGAGGTTGGGGCATAGTTAAAGTAAAAGGAAGTGCACATTCAGAGCACCGAATTGAGCATGGGGAAGATCTATCTGAATCTGTAGTATATTCACCTGGATCATCTTGATACTCGGTCATGTTTGGAGTAGCCGCACGAGTATGAGGTTTGTTATTAGGCTCTGATGTTAAAGTTGTTGTCGTACCAATAACAAGAGGCAAATCCACACGTAGATTTTTGTTTTTTCCAGGGAGTACAACCGAAACACGAAGTTTGTAATTTAAGTTAACCACCTTGGCAACGGATGTACTTATTGTTGGTATTAGCTCAGGCAAAAGAGAAAAATAAATTTGTTGATTGAAAACTCTCATTCGATTGATTGTTGAGTGCATTTCCACATCTCTTGTATCCTTTGAAATGATTTTCTCGTTCAACTTGTAACTAAGATCTAGTACGCTGTTTTAAAAATAAAATAAAGTTTAGTGGCAAAGTAATATAAGTTATTCTCTCCTCCTACCTGTCTTTTGCTAAAGCGATAGATTCTTGGCTGATTAGTTCAACTGTCACATAGCTTACATGGTTATATGATACGGGTTGTTTAAAATCGATCTGAACTTCAACTGAAGCACCACGTAGCCATCCTTCACGCGGGATATAGGCTGACAGCTGACACATGTCTGCTTCTCGACTCGCAACGGGCCAGTAATCAGTCGATTTCTGTGATTCGATTAGTCTGTTTTTAGATATATCTAATTTTTCAAGAAGCTTGACTATAATTATCTGACGTGCGAGGGGTTTAGTATTTCCAAAAAACCCAATTGATTCCAAGCGAACTTCGATCATATATTCGATTTTACCACCATTGCCACCTTCATGCTAGTTAAAAAGACTTTAAAGGTATTGTTTTCAGGAATTTTTTATATATGCTTACGTCTTTGGAGCTAGGAATTTCTTTACCCTCGTCAACCTTTACAATGTGATCAATCTCGTATGTCATGTTGTACGGTTGCTTATCATAATTTTCGATGGGGATCGATTTTTCATCTTCGAAAATTTTCTCGTTGTGCTGCCTAGTACTATTTTTGTAAGAGCTAGCATATCCTTTAAAGCTGACAAAAAGAGAAGGGTTACTCCATTCCTTTTCAAGGCGCAAACTGATTACAATTGGGATACTTTCATCTTGATAATAAGCTCTATCTTCCTTCAAATCAATCGAGATAAACGGTTTAATACCCATTTTATTAAAAGTTAAAAGTTAAAAAAGAAAATAAAGGAAAAATAAAAGAAAGAAAAAAGAAAAGAAAGATGGTTTATAGCTTTTATGATGTATGATGTTACGCCAAGATAAATTGACATACTTAAAATGTTGGGATATTGTAGCACCAATAAATAACCTGACCTCGGCGTCAAGTATTTTTTAAATCTAAATCCAACCTTCAATCTGTCAACAATTGCACCACTTGTCAGTTTTTTGTCACTAATGCTTTTTAGTAGATCACCGCAAAAGGGTTTATAATAATCCAAACGTAATTCAAATTGTTACCTACACAGTTGTGGTAGATAAAATTAGGCTCGCCTACTGAAAGATTCCGAAATAATAACTTTGCCACATCGTACGTACAAGGTATACTACAGTCGATACTAGATCTCTTTATGGTTGATTCGTGTTTTGGATTCATCAGTCAGCCCACCACTTAATCTCCATATCAAAATATTTCAGCAGCCTCCAACTTTACTTTTAAAGCAAAACAAAAAGATAATGCTCGTTTAAAATGTTTTCCTTTCTTGATTCTCATTTTGTTTCACGTAACACACTGTCCTTTGATGTCCATGTGTCTCGGAAGCCTTTCGGACTCGGCTAGCATGAGTCTTTAATCAGAGTCCTACTCAACTTTCGAGTCATTACCACAATACGGTTAAGTATTATCTAATTCCCGGGTTGAGATTTCATCTGTACTTTATCTAACTCGCTTATTATCTTTCTCCTTGTGAAACGTCAGGACACAGGGCTTTTTTTCTTTTTTGAAAATAAAAATAAAAAGCCAATAGCTATTCAAATGTTTTTAATTAAATTTGCTTTAAAAAAATATCACCAATATTATAGTGTAGGTTCAACTTTCTCTTTGATAATATGCAATTGTTCGGGATATGACTACGGTTTATTTTCTAAATCATTGCTTTTTTAAGTGTGTCAGTGTAGTCTTGTCCTTAAGTGACAAGAGAACCACTTCAAAGTATAAAATAAAAATTTATCCTATAGCAATAATATATGAACTGGTGTTTCTATCAGTCCAGTATTTCCTTTCTCGATAAGGCAGGTGTACACATGAAGCATGTTTATTAATATAATTTTATGCATTTTTGGGCTTCTTTTGCTTCCTCCACTTTTCTACTATGTTTTGCACACGTTTGCTAGAATGTTTATGTGTGTTTGTGGAAGATGCGCTGTGTCCAGATGAGTTGAAGTAGGTGCTAATCACTTGCTGTTCCCCAGAGGCCTATAATAAACAATGTATTCTTATTAAATGATCATATTTGCAAAACAATGAATTTTTTTTGTACCTTTCGGCTATTCATTTCACGTAGTACAGGCAAAAGTACTTCGTCTGCCTTTTCTTCTGACCACCCAAATGCCTCGGTTAAAAAGACACGTAACGAATCAAGCTGAGGCTGACCCCATTCAAACTTCTGGGTAGACTTATCCACTGTTGGATTGTAATATGCGTCTTTTACGCGGGGGTCAGGAAAGTCCCCGGGTATTTCCAAATCACTATGCTGTTTCCTCTTTTTTTTTGTTAAAAAACAAAATAAGTCATCAGTACCGAATAGCATGTCTACTTGAATATTTTAAAACTTACAAACTTTTTTTGGAACGGTGTATCATCTACATTTCCATTATACCAATCTCTAAATTTTTGCAAAGGTGCTTCCAATGGCTCCTCTGGTGTTGTTGAAAATTCAAACAAAATTTCCATGGCTGTGACAGGCCCCACACCAGGGATACCGTCTGTATAATCACTACCTAAAAGGAAGGCTAATTGAATCAACTTTTGTCTATTTAATAGCATTTCTCGGTCGATATCTTTGCTATGATAACATTCTACAAAGCGTTGCTGGTTAAACATATTTTTGTATACACGGCCAGCACCAAACAAAAAGACATCGGAGTCATCTGTAATTGTACCATCCACCAAGGCCAAAGACTCCAACTCAGCACACTGCGCTTCGGCTTCCATAGGAGCGACCATATACGGTATACCAAACAATTTTAAAAGCTCTTGAATCTCTTTAATCATTTGACCGGTAATATCATCCGTGTTTCCCATATTCTTTTTCTGTGCCTGGTTTAATTCTTCTAGATCTTGTTGGAGATTATTTCTGATATCCGCAATATCTTTGGATGCAATATCAGATACAAAGCGAGCAAATTCGTCGTCTTCCTGGTCGATATTCCCCTCTAGTTCGTCTTCTGAATTGTAGCCAATTTGTATTTGCTCATTTTGTATCTCTTCTTTTTTTGGTCAACTTCCGTAACCTCGTCCTCTAACTTTTTTTCAAGATCCGGTTCATCTGAAAGCAATAAGGATTGTTGAATATCAATATGCAGATGTTCTCTAGCTATATTCTCTTTGTCTTGTGGTGATGAATTATAGATCCTTTGTGGTGCTTCGGAAAAGTGGATGTCTATATCATCGTCGTCTTCATCAACAATAACCGCATTATCGTCATCCGGAACTGTTGTAGTCGCGCTATCCGCCTCCTCAATTTCATCAGATACTTTTAAATTTCCATTTAAGGGAACCTGTCCTTTCTTTCCTTCTTCTTGGAGATTCTCTTCGGTTCCTTGTTCTTCCGGGACTAGTGTGTCCTCACTTGACCCAACAGCTTCTTCATCTGACACGACTACCTTATCATCTAGATCCATCGTGTCTTCATCCCCTTTTTTTTCACTGCTTAATAATTCATCATGTTGAATAGGCAAGGTTTCAAACTGGACATATTCTTCATCTGATATATCGTTTATCTGTACCGGTGACTTCATGGATGACTCTTGTTCCTTAAAATCGTCATATTGGATATCAAAATTTCTCTCGTTCCAAGCAATGACACTTTCCAGAAAGGCTTCATGAAATTGAAGCGACTCCAAAGCTAGTTCATCAATTTCATTCGTTTTTCCACGTTGTTTACAAATGGATTTCAATTGACGGCGAAGTGTGTCAACGTCGTCTTCTTCGATAGTCGAGCGTATGATTGATAAATGCTGGTCATTGAGAGAATGAAGGTAAACAAATGCATCTGGCATACGAGAGACCCATAATCTATAGAAATCGTCTATATCCAAAGTCAATGTGATATCCTGCTCCACGGGCACTGGATCTTGAGTAGGGTACATGCGTGATATCACTTGGTTTATTGCATCCTCATCCTCACCATCATCCATGTAAGCACGGATATCGTCCACTAGAGGTTCTACTGGCTCCTCATTTTCCTTATCCATCTCTCTGTCTAGTATTTCCGCTTCTCGTTTTTCGTCCTCTTCATCCAAAAAGTCGCTAAAAAGAGCTGCTAGCTTTGGATTGGCCGCAATAGCAGCCTGCACTTTATCTTCTGGCTCACTTAACCTTTTTTTTAAGTTTTTGAATATGTAAATCATATCGAATGAGATTTTTTTATTATTAATGTTTACCTTTCATCAGGCACTTCCATTTTGGGTTCTGGACGCGTCGGACCATCCAATTCTACAGGTTCTGAGGCAGTCAATCCTGGCAACTTCCAACCAAGACCTTGATCAAGATCTTCATTTTTGTACAAGATATATTCTCTACCGCGTTCACCTGCAATTCTAGACGGCTCGCTGGTAGCATTTCCGCCTGCTACCGTATTCATTTGCATAAGACGTTGTGTCATTGTATTTCGATGCTTTAACGATTTAATTTGATACTTGGAAAAGTCCAATGCAGTGGCCGAGCCCTGCACCATTTTATCCAGTCGAGCCCATGAAGTTTGACGTGACTTAATTTTTAAGTCCTGAATGACTTCGTACTGTATTTCGGGAGGTAAAGACTGAAATGTTTCTGAATTGATATCCATTTCGGAAGGAGTAAATTCATCTACAAAATTTTGTATTTCCTCTCGTGTCGCTAACCGTGGATCTAGTTCATATATTTCTCTCTTTGGTACGTCTGGTAATTCATATTGATCTAATTTTATCGGTTTGCGCAGTGCTTCTGCAGTTTTTTCTAATTCAGCTGCATAAACAAAGTTTTCATCTTGTCCATGTAACCTTACATTTACTATTAAAGGTCTATTTCTTGCATGATTTTTTTTTTTTTTTTTTTTTTTTTTAGTTTACTTTTTTTCTTGTTCTAATAACACTCTAGCTTTCATTCGAGTAGTAAGGATTTTTTTAGCAGTAGCTCTTAAATTCATCTGAATGCCTTCTCTACGTTTTCTCCTCATTATCTAAAAAAGGAATGTCAATTTTTTTTTTTCAAAAAGAAAAAACATGAGTGTATCCATTTACAATAGTGGATCGTTTTAAAACAGGAGCACCGCCATCAAAGACAAAGACGGGCTTAATATCGAAAAATAAGAGTTTGCAAATTCGACGAAAAAAACCCAACAAATGACCATTGCGTAAAGCATTGCCTTCCTTGTCACGCATAGCTCGCATAAATTGGTGAATCCATATGGATGCATCCACTGCAATCCTTTTTTGTCGCAAGGAATCTAATTGTGTGGGTCTTGCTGCAGGATTTAAAAGTGACCAAAGTCCTTGCACTCCCATGTTAATGTAACGTAAAAGAGGAAAAGGAGAAGTATAAAAGAAAGAGAGAGAGAAAAAAACTGGGACTGCCGTAGTAACTTTTGCTCGTCTTGAAAAAAAAAATTACACGAATTGAGCAGATGGAAATCCCTAAAAACCCTCATTTACTACAATATTCTGCTTGAGTTTAACGTAATGTATATATTCTGATCCAAAGAGGTTTCCCATACGACCTGATGGTTTCCTGTACTGGAAGAATGGATAGATATCATGTGAATTATGTTATAAATCAAAAAGCAAAGATTAATCAAGTCATCCTTAGTACATTTTAGACCATACAAAAAAAAAAAAAAAGATGTGCATGGATTGGGGTTTAAATTTATTTCAACCTATTGAATAAATCGAATAACTGCAGATGGAGTGATACTGAAAGCACCATTTAATACTGTAGCAGATCTTGATAAAAGGAACCTGTATAAATCTCTTAAAGAGTCAATATACTACATAAATAAAAGATGTAAGTCAGTATAATGATATCAGGCGTGTAAGATTGATCGTACCTTGCTATCTTTATGACCGTTGATCACAGTGATATCAGCCCATTCGACAAGAATAGCGACTTGTTGTCCTAGCTTGATCAAGACCTTTGGGTCAACAAAGTACTCTGCCAAGAAACGAATCATTTGTTCATGGATTTTACTATCCCAAGCTACGACGTTTAAGAAGAAACCTTCAACGACGATTTGTCTCCATCTTACATCCGCAATGCATTCGTATAAATTACGTTTTGAGACGATGTCGATCATGGTTTTGATAAAACTAAGATATGTTTGTTTATAAATGATTCCGTTATCCTCGAAATCAGGTCCCGGCCATGTATTTAAGATCAGGGGCAAGCATCGACCCAATGTAGCCACATCGCCTTCTTGAGTGCGATCTACAAGGTAATGAACAAAGACTTTACGAGCAATATCACTGCGGCGTAACATGACACTGATCACTTCAACATCGCTCTCTTTCATAGGGTATGATATATCTTTTTCTTCGTCAATCATCACGGAGCAGATAGCATTCCAATATTTCGACTTTAAATCTTTATCGAGTTTTGGGATTTTGGCGTTGTGTGCAATCGCATTGGGAGCATGTTCTGCTAAATTTAAAAGTTTACCATTGTAGTTTGTCAGCTCTTCCAAATTGTCCACCATGTTGTTCTCCACACTACTTCTCAACCATCGAATAATACACGATGCTAAAAAGTTGGAAATCATTGGATCCATCAATACCATCGCAAAATCACTAACAACCCAAAATAATTGTCAGTATCAATCCATATATATATTGTCTCTCTCCCTCTCTCTCCCTCTTGCTGTTAATATATAAATTACCCATAAAGAGGTGTTCCGTTTTTCACGTCGTCAAAGCATTCCTTAATTTTTTCAATAATGGTGTCATCCATATTTTGGTTGCGTACACAAGTATCGAGAGACCAAATGAGTTGATGACATTTGTCCAACTGAAGTATCTGTACAACTAATGTTTAATAAACAAGGGGGATCTAGTATGGTGATATAACTTACAGGTTCACAACCCAAATCATGGAAATTCATCAATACATCTACACGCAAGGAGCACAAACTAGGATGAGGGGTGGATTCGAAAACGATTCTGATCATTTGAGTAAACATCATATAAATTTGAGGATCTTCGCCAATTGTATCCATCACTTTAAGAACAATAGGATGTGTTCGTCTAACTGGATCGTTAATACCGAAAATAGCATAAGCAAATAAAAAATAGGTCTTGTAATGGTTGCTCCTTTACCTCTCTTCAATCATTTCTTGATAGCTCTCGGGTCTTAGATTTAAAGCCAAAGCTTGTAATGATACGTCGTGATGATAATCGTTTAATAATGTGATCATGGTTTGGTGGAAAAATTGTTCATCTTGTTTCCAGACACGTTGCTTAATGTTCATGGGGCAATTGTCGAAAACAGCTCTGTTGGACTTTAACTTTTCAATGATGTTTTCGCCAACAAATCGTTCAAACTTTTTTAATAAAGCCATGGGGATAGGCTGCATTAAGGGAATATGAATGTATGGGAATGTTCTGGCGAATAAATCCTCAAATCTATTACAAGGTGCCGTTAGACTCCCTTTTTTACATGGTTGGAATAACAAATAGTAGCTGACTTACTGTTCCAATTGAAAAGTTCGCTTTTGGATAAGAGATACAGTAGCCTTGTTTAAAGCGTCTAAACAGGCAGTATGGATTTCAAGACGACTATATCCGCAAAGATCAAGTAAAGGATACATGTCGTCAATTCCAGGAAGGTCAAGTCCATAGTCTCGTTGTATGGATCGAATGGCTTCTAAAGGATCGCCTGACTGTGACAAAAGGGTTCTAATTTCCTCGTCTGCGGGCCCAATTAATAACTTTTTGTGTTCTGTCATGTTAAAATAAAAAAGAAAGGGATAATAAATATAAACACGGGCCAGTTTTCGCGTGGACTTTTTTTTTTGAAATGCAAAATGGAAAAAACAAGACTGCTCCGTGACCTTTTTTTTATTTGGAGTGAAATGACAAAGTACCTATCTCTTGGCGCGGGTGAATATAGGTACCGCATTTTTGTACTTTAAGAAATTGTAATACTGACAGGGACGTTACCTTTGTCTCCTGTTATTTCCTTGATTTTAAACTCAAGCACGCTTCGATTTTATGTCATTCTAAACGAGGCTTACAAACTTGTATTAAAGTAATTATTTCCCTGTCAAAATCAGCCATTTGTTCATAATAACTGCCCATAACATATTTATTTAAAAAAGGGAAATGCAACTTAATAATTGAATGATATTGAAATGTACAGCGTGACAAAGGTGGTTAAGCAAATTGTGGCTGTTCCGCATATTAAAAGTAGCAAAAACCCAGGGCCATACTCAATTGAGACGTATTAGTATTTATTTTATCAGCTATAAATTACAATGTGTTTCGTCATATTCTTAGTGGTAAAAAAAGGTCCAAATATCTACTAAAATATGATTTTTATTGTTCATGAATGTTTAATGTTGATTGGAAGACAAAAAGTCTGCTGTTTGGAATTTTTAATACCGCGGATTGACTTTAGAAATCCGCCCGTTGGAGCCGTACGCACTGTATCTAGCAGCCTGATTCATTTGTTGTCTAATTCTAATGGAATGTGCAAGTTTGCAGTACTCTGGAGCCTCTAATAACTCGTCTGATATAGACATAAATATCTAACCCGTTTTTATGTAGGGAGGATTTACTTACTTGATGATATGATTTTGCCAGATACTGAATAAACACGCTCGATATACCAGCGGGTCAGGTTACCAATTAATTCAAAATGCTTTCCCAGAGATAAAGTCGGATTAAGCGATCCATCAGATAGAAAAAGAGATTCATTGTTGAGATCCCCTGGAATTTCCGTCGACTGACCTGGTGAATTTTGTTAGGATGATAATAAAATAGAATAAAACGGAAAAAGCGACATATTTTACCAGATATAAATGCTAACCATGTTGTATACCAGTCTTTTTCGACAAGATGCATTGTTGAGTTTCTAAATTGTATTCTAAAAATACCCGATTCAATCTCTTGTCTACCTTTGGTAATCGATAAAGCTAATTCTTGGCTATCGGTTTCTTGAGTAACCAAGGCTAATTTTTTAGTCAGTTTTTTCATGATGTAACTTTCCGATTTCAAGCCTTGTTTGACATTAGATGCAAAATAGTCGAAGCCAATCTATTTAAACTTCTTTTTTAAGATTGCATTCATTCCGCCCTTTTATATGTTTTTTGACTTACGGTTTTTACACAAGTGTTGCACCATATTTCCAACGTGTGTAACTGTGTTATTTTTATGGAAAGGTTGTGCTTGGTTGCAGCATAATGATCGGTACAGCTTTCAGACTCTCCTGTGCACAAATATACCTCGTTAATGAATTGAAGGTATTAATCCACCAACGCACACACTTACCCAAAAAATCACAAGATGGGTGAAGGCAGAGCTCACGGTCCTTTGCTTCCGTTCGTTGATCAAAAGAGGACCATAACAATTGTTTCTTTTCTCGGATAAAACGGGTATTAAACAGGTTTGTATTCAAATGAGGGCACATGGATGAAACTTGATCGGAACAGAATAAATCTTTCCAGGAAATGTCCGGATGACAGTAACGGATACCATGTAATCTACAGAGATCAAACCAAAAGGAATCATATAGTGACCTATAATAAGAACTAGCATGGCACTGAAGAAACGACAGTATGTCTCTTTTGTTTAAGTTGGAAATTACTTGAGATATAAGTTCTTGTGGGAGATCTTGGAATAGCATTGTAATTTTAGGGAAAAATAAAACATCACAAGAAAAAACAAACGAAAAGTTGGGATAACAGTGTTTATATATGTTTATGATTTGATCTTGATTAGCTTTTATTAAAATAAGGTGATTTCTGTGCGCATAAATATGCAACCTATCATAATTTAAGAGTTTACATTTTAGGTAGGGCGGTGTTTTATGGCAGTTTCAGATTGTACAATGCCATTGGGCATAAAAGCCAAAGGAGTGGAAGGAGCATAATCATCAGATATTAATTGTTTACATGAAAAAAAAGGGTAGACTATTTTTATTTTCTGCTTTACGGTGTTTTAAAAAAAGGGGGCTAGATTTACTCCTTAGTGTCTGCATAACGTAATATGAAAGCAATAGTTTGCTAATCTAATAACTTGCAAGAATCGAGATACGGATTCCAGTCCAAACATGTGAATTTTTATTTGCCCTGAAAGAAAGATTTAGCCAGTAGTTCCTGGTTCACTATTTTATCTTAGCTGTACGTCCAATCACGGCTTCTTAATTCATTTTGCCCCTCTGTCTGCTGCTTCCTACTGGATACTACGACTTTCTTCTTTAGAAGAAGGAGGGTTACCATAAAATATATCCGTAGCGCATTCATATGCATCCACAGTTACCGGAAGTAGGTTTTCCCTTGGCGCCATGGCTACGCACTTATATTTTTTTGACGTGTGACTTTAAAAAAAGTCTTCGTTCCTGATTTTTTATTTTCCCGCCTAAATATATCAATGGGGGGAGGCAAGGGCCTTGGAAAAGAAAATGATTTGAACTCCGTGAATTCATATAAAAAAAAATTTCCCCCTTTTTTATAAAAAATTGTTCTTCTTTCCAGTAAAAATAATAATAACATGCCAGCGACTACTTCATTAATTCAACATAAAAAATCACGCTCAACTAAACCTAAACTATTCCAATGTACTGGGTTTGGTTCATGTCAAATGGTGTTTACTCGTTCAGAACATTTAGCGAGACATACTCGGTATGTAATGGGGATGTGATAAATGAATGATATGGGGTTACTAACAATTATAATAGAAAGCATACGGGAGAAAAGCCTTTTCTTTGTGTAGTACCTGGTTGTACTAGAAGATTTAGCAGGTTTGATAACATGATGCAACACACACAAACACATAAAACTACGCGTAGTAAATCACCTTCATCCATCATTTCATCATCCTCATCCGTTACATCAATATCATCCTCTGCATCAACAATATCATCGAATACATATGAACCTGAAAATACACCTGAATTTATCACCCAACAACAACATAGCCTTCACGCTGACTCTTCCGATGAGGAAGGTCCCATCATTTCTTCACCATCACCAAAGCCTTTATTAAAAGAACTTCACTTGACACAGGATGAATTTGAGGCTCTTCAGGGCTTTGGTAGATTTAAACACACACCCATCTTCATTGACTCCTTCCGAGACTTAGCGTCTGTAGTCTACATCGAGCCTAATCCAGTTCGCTTTGCTACTGATCAATCTTAAAACCCTTTCTCTCTTATCATGATTATACACATAAAAACACTTCTTTTTCATATTCTCTTCTTATTATATAATATTCTTTTTCCCTTCTTGTAACTTATTTCTCCTTTTTATTAAAAAAAAAATTTCCTGTCATTAAAAAAAATTTTCTTGTGAGATCCAGACCCCGAAAGAAGGAGGTGCCTTTTTATTTTTAGTGATGGAACATTTTCTTCAATTTGGCGCAAGATTTTTCTCTTACTCTTTATGGCTCAATTGACTCAATCACAAGCTTATTTTTATATTCGCATTGAAAAAAAAAGAGAATCACCTACTTTTAAATCAAACAACAACAACAAAAAACGGCTAAAATATAACATAACTCCGACTTGTAACTGGTTACCAAAATGGATTGCCATGACATCGTGTTTTACGTACTTTTGACGACAAACTTATTTTTAAAGTTTTGTCAATTGCCATAACAATAACAATCGGAATTCATAATCGTATTTTCTTTTACGCGTGCGTTTTTGTCATTGATACCATCATTGCGTGTTATTTTCCCCTTTGGTAAATCTCTTTTGCTTTCTTTTCAAATATCAAATATGGGCCATGTTGAAAAAAAAAAAAAAAACCTTCTTTATTTTGATTGTCCGAGATCCTCTTCCCCACGTGAACCAATCGTATTCTCAAACTACTGCGTACACAAATGCGATCTGGCGTACCTTTATTTTTTTCCTAATTGACGTGTTCTGATGAATGTATTTATGCATAATATTCAAGTATAATCAAATCCGAATTCTTATTCAAGTTGGCTGTAATTAGAATACGCTGATTTTACCTTGGCGATTACCCTTAAAACTATGATATCGTATTTAAGCGAGATTTTACATCATTTGACAAATATTTAGTCGAGAGAATCGTTACTCTAGTATTCCTCTTGTGGGGGGTGAGTCAGGTGTTAAACAACAAAATAACAAGTTTGATGCAATCTTCATCAACAAATAAAAACGCCTCATCAAGTATAGGTCTGTGCTAATCTATACTGCATTCCCCGCTCACCTTATCCTCCCCCCCTGAATTTTGCAACTCCATAAAAGTGGAAATAAGACCGTGTGACAAACTCAAAAAAATGAAACCTTATTTTTATTTTTTCGCAACAGTAGGCGAAATAATTTTATTGCTTTATATGTTGAATGACTGCGTAAAATCTTGACAGAATGCTTCATCTCCAATATAAACGTACACGTTTTCTGATTTTCTTTAGAATACAGATACAATTATATACATACTAATATATAAAAAATATCAGGGTACTTTATTGTGTGATTTTTACTGATCTAGGAAATATATTTCAGTACTTCTTACAAATCTTTGGGATGTTGATGTCTTTATAGATAATACTTCCAAACAAGTGTTAAATGCCGCATCTTTATACTATATATAACTAAATAAATCAGTTGATGTACAGTGTGCTCATGGAATTAAAAGAACATCTTCAACATGAAAGACCTGAAGAATAGATATTATGCCAGGCGTGGACGTGCATTTTAATATGATTGGCGAAGATTCAAACTTGGAGTAGCACAGATGATTTTGTTTGGCTTTAAACTTTTTGCGTATGCAAACAACAAACTATACCACATGGCTGTAATGATTGGTCAACTCGTTTTATTTCGTATAGAGAGGCATTTCACCATGTTGTATCACTATGGGACATCACAATCATATAAAGTCTTGATTTACGGACGATCTTTTTCTTTTTCTTTTTATTATTATTATTCATCTTCTTTATTAATACTTTCTTTTACCTATCATTAATATAATATTCTAATGTCCTTTAATACGGAACATAAGACTATTCAAATGGAAGAGGCCATGAATCATGACCAAATTGCCTTGGAAGCTCTTGAACGTCGTCGTGTTGCTTTGGAAGAAGTAATATTATTTCAATCCCTTCTTTGTTAATAATTTACTAACTATCTCGATTATCAGATTGACAATGCCGAGTTTGGCTGGTTCCATATCCGTGCCTGTATTGTTTCTGGTATCGGTTTCTTTACAGATGCCTATGATATCTTTGCTATTAACTTGGTTTCTACCATGATTGGTTTCGTTTATTTCCAAGACCATGGAAATAAGACTCCTTACAACGTAGATACTGCCATCAAGGTGTCTTGTTCTGTTGGTACTGTAGTCGGTCAACTTGCCTTTGGTTATCTTGCTGATCGTGTCGGTCGTAAAAGAATGTATGGTGTTGAGTTAATGATTATTATTATCGGTACTGTCGGTCAGGCTCTTTCTGGTAACGGCCCTGCTGCTTCCTTCTGGGGCATTATTACTTTCTGGCGTATCATTGTAGGTATCGGAATTGGTGGTGATTATCCTCTCTCTTCTGTCATTACCTCTGAATTTGCTACTACCAAACGTCGTGGTGCCATGATGGCTGCTGTCTTTGCTATGCAAGGTATTGGTCAACTTGCTGCTGGTATCGTCGGTTTAATTGCTACATCTGCTTTCAAGGGTGCTATTCAAGCCGACCCTACTAAATTAGATTATGTTTGGCGTATTGTCATTGGTATCGGTGCTGTTCCCGGTGTTTGTGCCCTTTACTATCGTTTGACAATACCCGAGACTCCTCGTTTTACTATTGATGTTGAGCAAAAGGTTGAAAAGGGTATTCAAGATGCTAAGGCTTTTCTTGAAAAGGGTGCATCTGCTGGTGACTATACTGATAACATTGCTGTGGCCCGTACCAACAGTTCTCCCAAGGCTTCTTGGGGAGATTTCAAGAGACATTTCGGACAATGGCAAAACGGAAAGATCTTGCTTGGTACAGCCTATTCTTGGTTCGCACTTGACGTTGCATGGTATGGTCTTGGTTTGAATAACTCAATTATCTTGCAAAACATTGGATTCGGTGGTGGAGGAGATGCTTATACTTCCGTTTTCCGTGTCTGTGTTGGTAACATTATTATCAATTTGCTTGGTTCTGTTCCTGGTTATTGGATTTCTGTCTTTACCATTGATAGACTTGGTCGTAAATTCATTCAGATCATGGGTTTTACTATGCTTACCATCATGTTTGTCATTCTCGGTTTCGGTTATCACGCCATTCTTGCTAAATCAAATGTGCTCTTCATTGTTCTTTATACTATCACCCAACTTTTCTTCAACTTTGGCCCCAACACTACTACCTTTATTGTTCCTGGTGAATGTTTCCCTACCCGTTACAGATCAACTGCCCATGGTATCTCCGCCGCTTCTGGTAAAGTTGGTTCTATCATTGCTCAAGTCGGTTTCGGTCTTTTGAAAGACATTGGTGGTTCAAACAATTGGGTAAGTTATATATTATTTTTCTTTACATATATGATTGACTCATTTGCTTTTATTAGATCAACCATTTGCTTCAAATCTTCGCTTTCTTCATGTTGACTGGTATCTTCTCCTCTTTCTTGATCCCTGAAACCAAGGGCAAGAGTCTTGAAGAATTATCAGGTGAACTTCCTCCTAGAGAAGTTGCTGAAACAGAGCAAGTCAAGGGTACTTATTAAAGGTGTTCGACCCTACCTTTTTTTTTTCTTAATTTCTAATAATCAGCTTTTCAATCCACTTTATCTCCACCATATAAATCGTTTTTTTTTTCATAACTTTCATAGTACTTAATAAATAATCATATCTTAGATGTTCTTTTGAGTGGTTTCCTTATTTACACGTCCCCTTTGTTTTTCCACAAATGTATTTCCATAGAATAGGACGGGATCGTACGTTTTCAGTTGGATTATTTACAGTCAGCATCAGGTGCTTTTTTTATGATTATTCATGTGTTATCGTGACTACTGCATACGGATGCAGAGCGTCATTGAGATATTTCATTTCCGTTCTAAAATGAAAATCAACCTGGAACAAAGCTCAGGCTGAGTGTACAAGCCGACTGGCCAATGGCACTCGATACACGTGATTTGATGCGCGAAGCAAAAGAAACAAAAAAAGAAAGCGCGTTTTTACTGGTAGTGAAAACTTTAACAGTTTTTCTTAGTAAATTCAAATGAGTTTCCCCGACCCTACATGGAATAGATACGAGGGCAGCTCAAGACAAGCATCGAGTCGATCTTCCATATATTCTATAAACGGAGAAGATTCGTCTTACAGCAGCAGTAATTTCCTTAACGCTCAAGTGGTGGATCCCCAATTATATAAAACATTGACAAGGTTAATCGATCGTTTTGATATTATACGACCTGACCAAAGCCAACAAGAAATCACTCGACAAAAAGAACGTCTTTTAGAAAGTTACAGTCATACTTTGGTGAGGTAGGCTGCAAAAAATAAATAACAAGCATACTTTCTGCCATAAGTCTGATAACAAAAGTAATATAGTCAAAGAGGACCTACTGTTGTTCAAGATGAGGAAAACATTGCACGTTCAATTCACGAAAAACGCAAGTGTTTAATCTACTTTATATTACTCCCAGCTTATTGAAATGACTTTTATATATAGTGATGCAAGACCCTCAAGGCGGAGACAAAGCATACAAATTTGGTCGTCTTTACACTAAACTTTTGTCCAGCGTAAGTTTTTGTTTTCTGCATAATCATTAATCTTAGTTGTCAACGTGTCTATAGAATAAACTCAAAAACAAAGCATCTATTCTTCATTTACTGTCAAATTTATCTGTAAGTACTTTTTTGTTAATTCTTTTTACCATAAAGTGACTCAAACTTTTAAAAAAGAACTTGGACTTCCAAACGAGAGGTCTACCCAACATCGATCGCGAAACTCAATACTTATTACCACCCGTATCCAGAAACTTTGACACGGCTGTTCAAGATGATAAATCCATGTCGTCGAGAAACACACGACGTAGATTAGAACGAGAGGAAACTCCTCATCATAACGAGATAGATATCGATGATTTACCACCCGCCATTCAGCTAGCCCGAGCAAGGGAAAACGAGCGAGACGAGACCGCACTTATTTACGTCAGCGAATCCGATTTACTACGAGATTTGATCTATATATTTCAAGGAATCGATGGACAATACATCAAATACAATGGAGAGCTCAACGATTATGCATTTATCAGTGACATCTCTGTCTCAAAACCCATGAAAGATATGGTGCTCAAATTAGCTGATTTAGGCTGGCTTTACATTCGAATCCGAAATTTTATCAAACTCAATATCGATAATTCAAGTATTGGCTTGGTAGGGCAATCACTATGTGCCGCTTTACAACAAGAATTGACCGAATATTACAAATTGATCGCTATTTTGGAAGCTCAAATCGAAAAACAAATTGCAAACAAATCGTTACCGAATGATCAAACAAGTTTAACCTTGAAAAGATTGACTGTTTGGACATTGGATTATTATCAAAAGTTGAAATTGATGAGTATTTTAGTTGATGTTTGCCAAGGTAAATCAAATCAACTTTTTGGAATCGTCAAGAAAATTAACCCATATATATATATATGCACACCTACATAGATCAGAAGGGTGGGGCCTTAATGACCACAATACACAACTATACAAAGCACGGGGACCCATTTATTAAAAAATACATCACAGAAATGTTGCAAGTGGTATCCAAGCCATTTTACGAAATGCTGGAAAGATGGGTTTATGAGGGTGAACTAGATGACCCATATGGTGAATTCTTTGTTGCTTGTGATCCCACAGTGTCCGAAGAAGATCTTTGGCAAAGTAAATACAGTATTCGTGAACACATGTTACCCTCATTTCTATCCAAGGAACTCGGTCAACGGATTTTCTCGCTTGGGAAATCATTGAATTTTATCCGTTACAGCTGTCATGATGATAGTCTCGTCGAACAATATTATACCAATACGGATAACAATACAACAGGTATGTAAACGTCTTGCTTAGTATTGTCTTTTTTTATGTATACTAACCAAACTTTTGTAGCAAGACAAACGTTTAAATATGGCGAAATTCATGTTGTGGAAGAGGCCATCGATATAGCCTATTTAAATACAAGCACAGCTTTACTCAATCTGCTAAAAACAAAATATAAATTGATGGATCACCTAAAGGCAATGAAACGCTATCTGCTTTTGGGTCAAGGTGACTTTATCCAGTACTTGATGGATATATTGGGGTTAGTGAAACACTACAATTATAGGTTCCCATATGTTTTACTAACCACGTGCTTTGCTTTTTAAAATTAGCGATAATTTGAGTAAACCTGCCACAACATTGCTGAGATACAACCTTACGGGTATACTGGAAACAGCTGTACGTTCTTCCAATGCTCAGTACGACGATCCCGAAATACTGAACCGATTGGATGTTCGTCTTTTAGAGATTCAGAACGATGATTTAGGGTGGGATGTTTTTACATTGGATTATCACGTGGATGCACCCATCAACACTGTATTTAGTTCCACTGCCATGCATCAATACCTTCAAATATTTAATTTTCTTTGGCGCCTAAAACGTGTGGAATATACATTATCCGCATCGTGGAAAAAGTGGGGGAAAGCAAGTCGAGAATTCGTGGGTGTACCTGATATTCAACAGGATCTACATATTGCTCAATTAACGATCCAGCGTATGGTGCATTTTATCTATCAATTACAACATTATGTTCTTTTTGAGGTAAGTTGGCTCCATCCTATATTCGTATGTGTATTCATTCTGCAAAAAACTCAAAGGTACTGGAATGTTCGTGGGATAAATTAGAAACGTTTATCGGGAAAAAGAGTATCGATCTAGATTCTATTATCGAGGCGCATTTAAAATATTTGACCGAGATTAGTGATAAAGGGTTTTTGAGTGGACCTAAAGAACAAACCTTGTCTGGTCGATTAAACAATATTTTTGATAGCATCCTCAAGTACAAAGTGGTTCTGGATTATCTACATGATTATGCAACATCGGCTTCTGCAAAATCCATGTACGGAAACACAGCAAATACCTCAGACAGAATTGACGCCATCCGACTTCAACACCAAGAACAAGGTGAGGACTTTACATTACAAGTATTGCAATTTTTAGATATCTTGAAGTCATACCATGATGATGACCTTAGATCTTTATCAACACGATTAGACTATAATGGTTATTACTCATATTTCAACTCGGAATCGTAATATTTATAAGATGATAAATCCAATAAATAATATAAAACCTTATGACTATAATTTATTAATACATCTGCTCCTTATACATGTTCTTCTCTTGTTTGATATTGAGGGCTTTTCGTTTTACACACAATTTGCAAGACGGGCATGACAGTGCATCCGTAGGTTATTTATTGGCAAGTTGCGGGGTTTGAATGACTCCCAAAATTACAAAAGAGATTTTATTATCTATCTCAGGAGATATTGTACCCTGGGATCCACGCTACTTTCTGTCTTTGTGAAGTATAACGATTAATACATAGTTAAAAGACCAAAATTATAGAACTATTATACATACACTACTGAACACTGGGAAATTGAACATCAGAATTGTGGTAAAACACATAATATATAACTACGTAAACTACATAAATAATAACGGCTACAGCCAATAATAAATATACACAATTGCATAACAAAGCATACAACCAATAAAATACATAATACCATTTAGATAAGGATATGACAGTAAAATATCCTTATCACCATTCTACCATTAGTCATAGACAGGGACAGAATTTCTATAATAAGGAAATAGAAAAAGAAAACTCTGTGTTACCTCACAGAGTATCTTCAAATCCAAATATACCTGCTGTAATCATAAAAGATAGACAGCCATTTTCTGTGTAACATACACAGAATATAGTTTCTCAAGCATAAGATAGTGATAAGCACAGTAACAGCTTATCACAATTATAAATCATTACCATCTAACAATTCATATAAATAGGACAATTTCTAGATAGATAGTTTTCCTTTAGTTTATTTTTAACCTTTAACCTGGAATAAAACCACACTGGATATTTAACTTATTCCCTGTTTTTATTTTTATTCTTTTTATTTTTCTGTGTAAACCAATCCCGTTTACCACAAGAATGATGCAAGCAATCACTTTCTAAATGAGTATTTTTTAAAGATAGGCAATCAATTTTATAAGATAATGTGGGTTTCCATGGCTTAAAGGTCAATATTGTGTTGTACAACTACTGTATACAAGCAAGATAGTGACAAATTATTTTTGAATGAGGTAGCTACTACATGACTGTTGTTTTGCAATTTGACTCCAAAATAAGAATTAAAATGTCTCGTGCCAAAAAAAAAAACAGTTACAAAATAGGAGATAATGCCAAATGGATAAAGAACAGACCGGGTTTGTAACTGCCCTTTGTCACCAGGCAAGAACCTTTCTTTTACTTATTTGTTATGTAGCACTTAAAGTATGTAAATGAAGTAATTGTTATATAGACGGTATGATTGAAAAGAATTTAAACATCTAAAGAAAAATCGAAAGATAGTCTACAAAGATGACATTATAGTGGGGTACGTTTATTTAAATTATTGCAAGATCATCGGAGACAGATACTGGCTTGGTTATATTTGCTGCGTGCAGACATCGTATTTAAAATTGGCACGGCTAAGTCTTACAAACAATGTATAAGGATTACTCGGAGCATAATTATTGTAACATTTGAGAATCCGAGAACAAACAACACCTAATGGGATTCACTTTATTCACACTTTAAAAATAATGGCGTGTCGGTATGAGAATCAAAATACCTGGAAGAATAATACGTGCCTATTATTCAATGATGTGTATCTGATTCCGTAATACCATATTTATATTTATCTGATATGCTCACAGTACAAAACAACTGAATCTGTTCATATGCTGCAAATAAAGAGTTGAGCTAGGTGTACAATGCTTTTGTCAGTTGACAAAATCAGCTCACAGTACATAATACGAGTTGTACAAGACAGTATCAGTGAACAAAAATTCTGTATTGACACCAACTTCTTATTTATTGAATAGCATATGCTGTTTGTTTACTTCCAGGGTATAATTTGACTAAAAAGGCGATTGCATATTACCCAATAAAATCAGTCGGTACCACCTGAATAATTCTAATTTCTAGAGGCGATCCTGGGATCACCTAATACAAGATGCATTCAACGTAGCTTTTTATTGCTTCAAGCTCCATGTACAACTTATCATTTACGTGATAGTAATCCTGTTATTGGAGACTGTTTATAGGATTGAAAATGGTCATATCAATTTATAAATTTATAAAAATAGCAACAATACATACCATTTTGTAGAAAACCACACGACGATATGAGTGGACGAAAAATAAATTCTTATCTGTAATGAGTAGCACACTCTGTAGTACCTGAACATATGGTGTGTGTTCATTTCCGAATAGTTAAACTTCTCAGCAAATTGAAGGTATTTTGTCTATTTAAAGTAATTACAACTTCATTAGGTAAAAGTTATAAATCATGTTTAAATGTTTCTTATGTCAAATGATTATATGTTGGTATGATAATTAGGGAAACACTTACTGAATTTAAAACTGTCTCAAAGTTTTTATTTGCTTTATTTTCAATGAATACAACCGGTATAATCTGTTAGTTTCGTTTGCTCGTTTGATGAGATTTTTCTCAAGGGTTGTTTCCAAGAAATCCAATTTCAAGGTTCATGTACAATCAATTTATTTTTTATCACTTTTGATAACGAGAAGGTACTTTTGTGTTCAGGATATTTTTTTATCACGTACCAGATTTTTTTTTTTTTTTTGAAAAATAAAATCTAAAGGTTTGATCTTGTGTAAGATGCTTCATGATAGCTGTATATAAGACGCATCTGAACCTTTATCCATAATAAATTCACAAACTTTGTTCGAGACAGCAATTTTACTTTGATTTGGTGCCGTACGACAGTTTTTCTGTAAATGGCTTAGTGCCAAGATTATCAGAAGGACAAAAAAAAAACCATTTTCGTATATGGTATAAGTTGCATTTATGAGCAAAAAACCCGAGAACAAGTCTTGAAATATTTCCTTAAGAAGATTTAATTTTGTGATTTATCTTCTTAAGTTAGTAAAGCTTCTTTTATTGATTGGTCCGTGTTAGCATGTATCACTTACTTTTTAAACTTTCTGGATACACAAACTTATACACCACGCAATGCAGGCTGTAGATTAGAGAATCGTAGCGGAGTGCAACATCGTCAAGGAACCAAATGTACTCAAAACCAAAAAAAAAAAAAAAAAAAAAAAAAAAAAAAAAAAAAAAAAAAAAAAAAAAAAAAAAAATTACATATATAAAAGATACTGAGTTCTCTTTTTTTAGGTGATTTTTTTTTCTTTATCAACCTATTTACTTTAATAACCTCTCCTTTCTTTATACTTTTATTCGAAATTTTTTTTCTGTGAAAAGAAACTAGCTGAATAAAAATGGCAGGAGACGAAGACAATAATAAAGAAGGCTACGTCTACTCTGAAAAGATTCTTAGCACAGAGTCCAATGGCAGCCTCGATGAAAAGTATGACCAAGATAACAGATCACAATTGACAGACTCCAAGGATCGCAAGCTTGATGCTGAGCATCAGATTCATGCATTTGGTGAAGGCGAGGAGGACTTGGACATGGCTATTATCAATGAAATTACTGTAACCGAGGATGATGTTAATATGAGATCTCTTACAGTAAGATCAATGGTGGTCGGTGTTGTAAGTATAATTTCTCATAAAGTAAACGAACGATTGCTAACTTTAAACTTGGTAATATTAGTCCCTTGCTGCTCTCAGTTCTTCAGTTTACCAACTCATGACATTTAAGCCTGTTGGTGTTGGGTTGTCTAGTACATTCATGTTGATTGTTGCTTACGTTTTGTGTAATCTTTGGGCCAAATATCTTCCAAAAGGCGGTTGGTTAAATCCTGGTCCCTTCACTATTAAGGAACACACTTGTATTTATATCGTAGTTGCATCGGCTAATACTTCTGCATATGGTACATACATTCTTTCGGCTCAAGCCCTTTTCTATGACAACTCTCCTTCTATTGCTGGTGGTATCTTTTTGTTGCTTGCCACCCAGCTTGTTGGTTATGGTATTGCCGGTCAGCTCAGACCTTATCTTGTATATCCTGCAAACATTACATGGCCTCTTGCTTTACCCATTGTATCATTAATCAAAACTTTCAATACTGACGCCGCTGAAGCTAAGTGGCGTACAAGATATTTTTTTATTGTATTTGGTGCTATTTTTGTATATGAAATTATTCCGCAATACATCTTCCCCTTGTTGGGCGGTTTCTCTATTATTTGTCTTGCAAAGAACAACAACGTTTGGGTCCAAAACATCTTTGGTGGACTGTCTACTAACGAAGGTCTGGGTCTTTTATCATTGAGTTTTGATTGGACTTCCATTTCTGCCTTGAATCCTCTTATTATCCCTGGATGGGTCCAACTCAACGTAATTGGTGGTTTGGTTTTGTTTTTTATTATTACTCCACTCGCGTATTACTACAATGTTTGGAACGCTCAAAGCTTCCCTTTCCTCGACAATGGTATCTACCAGCTTTTCGAAAACGGCACTGCTATCAGATATCCTCAATCCTCCGTATTAAATCCCGATAACAGTTTAAATCAAACACTCTTTGCCGAAGTTGGAAATCCTAGTTTTGCTATATCAAATGCCTTGTCGTATATATATATTAACCTTGGTGTTACGGCTACTATTACTCACGTTGCACTCTACCACGGTAAAGAAATTTGGGCAACATTCCGTAATCTTCGAAAGAAGGTTTCTGGTAAAGATGAAGCTGAAATGGATATTCACATGAAGTTAATGCAAGCTTATCCCGAGGTAAAATAAGCATGGTATAACTTACCTATTTTTACGAAGATTAACACCATTATTATCTGTTCAAAATAGGTTCCCAGTTGGTGGTATTATTCACTTTTTGTCGTTGGTATTGGACTCAATATTGGTGTTGGGTATGCTAATACTTCTGGACTACCATGGTGGGGTTTTCTTTTGGCCATTCTGCTTTCCTCAGTTCTTTCTCTGCCCTTAAACATGATTCAAGCTATTACTGGTAATAGTTTCGGTTTAAATGTAGTCGCTGAAATGGTTTGCGGTTTTATTTTACCTGGTTACCCTATTGCTAATATCTACTTTAAAACTCTCGGTTTCAACACTATGAGTCAAGCTGGTGCAATGGCTCAAGATATGAAAATCAGTCATTATCTCAAGGTTCCACCCAAGATGACTTTCCTTCATCAAATGATTGGCACTATAGTTGGTTGTATCTTCAATTATATTGTTAATGAGTCTATTGTTAGAAATGAACGCGAAATCCTTCTCGACCCTATCGGTAACCGGTTCTGGAACGGTAATAGTCCCCGAACCATCAATTCTGCTGCTATTACTTGGGGTGCCATTGGTCCTATGGCTATGTTTGGTCCTGGTACTCAATACTATATTTTCCTTTGGGCATTTGTCATTGGATTTTTCCTCCCTGTTCCTTGTTGGTTATTGTATAAGAAATTTCCTAAGGCTGGCTTCCAATATGTCAGTATTCCCGTGGTACTGATTGGTCTTGCAGGTTATTTGCCTGGTGGTAGTAGTTCTTACTTTACTGTATCTATCATTCTTATTTTTGTCTCTCAGTACTATGTGAAGAGACGTTACAGTGAGTGGTATGCTAAGTACAATTACCTATTATCTGCTGCTTTGGACTCCGGAGCGTCATTAATGACATTCTTCGTCGCTATCGTCTTTTACGGTGCTGCCAGTGGTAAAGTCTACAGCTTCCCTGATTGGTGGGGTAATGATAACGAATCTATTTACATGGATCAGTGCTGCAAAAACTGTGATTTGTAAAGACTGATAGTCCGTCTACATAATATCATATTTCTACTCTAATATATAGTAATTAATAATAATCCCTTTTCTATTAAAAGGTTGACTTTTTAACAATAAAGTTAATTTCAAACAAACTTTGTCCCCAAATATTTCATCTAACAGAGGCTAATATTTCTTGTGTATCAAAATTACCTCTGGCCTTCATATATTGTTCTCATCATTTAGTTTGCAGTATCTTCATTTTTTTTAAATAAAGAATATCTCGAGTTGTCAAGTAGAGTTGATGGTCTAGGGTATTGAAGTATCAATACCTTCTCGCTCATGCGGTAGTTGGGCTAATTGGTGATGTTATAATTTGTCGCGCATTTACTATTTGAAGCCAAGACTAATGGGGAATGTCCTGACCAACAAACAATTTTTTCTGCTTCAATTTTTTTTTTATGTGATTCACCTATTTTTAGTGTGGCTGGATTTTGACCGCTACCTACAATTAGTGGAGAATTTCATGTTCGTCTTCCGAATTACTTGGTGATCTAGATGCTTTACTTAGATTATCACGGGTTACAATTTTTAAAAATGAGTCACTATCATTACTTGACAATAATTTGTTCGGCAACTTCAGCAATGTTACTATTGATTTCCATTGTAAATTCAGGCGGATTCTTTTTTCTGTTTGAATTTTCTGGGAAGCATTGTAGTCTTGGTTGTACTTTGTAATATCTCTTGAATGAATGGTGTCATAGTCCCGGAAAGAGATTGATTGGTAAAATGATATTATCGATGCTCAATCCGTTAAACATCACAAAGTCATTTCATTACATATATGCTGTCGTCCTGTGTGCTGACAAATCGCTTTAAGGTTGAATTGGCTGTAAATATACCTTGTTCTAAAGATTAAAAAATGTTATTCATCTAGATCACGTAGTGCAGATTATGTTGTCCAATGGTCTCGTGTGCACATCTGTATCAAACGTTTTATATATTTTTACGCATGAAGCAGCAATCCGAAGGACACCTTCATTTATCTTGTTTTTATTGTGTTTCTTGTCTTCTTTTTCAGTTATAACAACCATCATCAAAGGAAAAAAGAACCGCCATATTGGATATAAGAATTTGTAGCTTTCAGGGTGTAACCACGTTTTGAGTGATGGCGGTAATGTCTTGTAGACAATCTGCAACGTAATGACTTGATTAGATTTCCTTAGCAATAACGTAAACCAGTGATAAGCGTTCTCCTACTACTATAATTTAATGAAACACTCCACATAAAGTTTCATCCATTAATGAGAACTCGAGATTGGTAATATAGATAGGTGCATCTGATGACTAACCTAAAAAAGTTTCTTATGTTAATGTCATAATATATTCAGACACACATTTATATATATTGTCTTTCCTGTTGTCTGTCTTAGTAATGAATTAACTCTTTGAGATATAAGATGCATATGTTTTACCACGCAAGAATCTATGGACCGGTTTATACATAACGTCTTCCTTATGAGCCAGCTCACAATCACATATTCATTGCTTTTGTTTGTAACTATTTCCATTTGATTCGAATTTGGGTGGCATTTCGACAGTTTTTGTACCCTAAAATTTTTTGTTTAAAATCAGGTGGTAACTGATTTATTGTCCTTACTGTAAAAGCTTTATGAACAGTAAGTGTTTTGAATTGTCTTGTAGAAGTTCGTATAATTTCCAAACAGTAATATTTGATTTTGAAACCATCTCTCTTAATTCTGAGTACTTTGTGTTTATAATATTGTTGAATGGTCTGCGAAAGTATAGTACTATTATATTAATTCTCTTTCAAACTCTTCGATGACATTTCACACTTCTTCCAAACAACCGGAACATAGGCTGATGTTTGTTGATGTAGAACATTCTTTTAAGCTTTTCCACACCACTTAAAGAAACAGGGAGTATAAAAGGGAGAATAAAGCATAATTTTAAACGGGATAATTTTAAGGCGACAAGTAATTAATTTGAAAACTATAAAATATAGTTCAAGGATATATTTCGATAAATTTTAGGGGTATTTATATAAAAGCATCTACGACGTGTAACATAACACACTTGCTTTTTATAAAGTATATGTGTAACATAGGACCACCTGCTTAGTTAAAGATGACAATGGTAACCAGGTACCCTTTTGTCTTTTTTCATTTAAAGTTTCAAAACTCTCAGTTTTGTAAAATGTCAATTTTTGAATATTCAAGACAGCCGCAGATTTACTCTTTCCTTTTCTAAACTTACAAGTTATTATGTTTTTATTGTGTCTGCCGTGACTATAAAACCACATACACAATTATCTCTCAACAAGTATCGAAAATTCTAATTTTACATCTCTATTAAAAAAATGTTTCTTCATGTAATTCTCTGTAATTTGTTTGTATTTTCTGGGCAACGTTGATTCCCTTATAACATTGTGTTTCGGCATACGCTTACGTTTCTTAATAGAACGTTATGGTTCACTACCTGATGGTTATAATCATATCGATTAATGTGCCATTATCCGGAAAAAAAAAGATACTATATAATGATAAAACTCATCCCAAAAAAAAAAAATCTTGCAATTTGGTGTAAAAAACTACAACTTACAATATGACTCAGTCACGAAGTAAAATATTTTAGTTTGGATGAGATATCTAATCCTGAATTGTGTACATAAAGCTTCATTATTATATAAAATTTGGATGTTTAGTTATAGCCATAATATATCTAAGAGATATGCCCTATATTTAAATTAACACCATAATATTAAAGACTGACATTTGCATCAGTTATGCTTACTTTGTATACAACATGGATACAACTGGCGAGTCTGTATGCCTTACAAACAATGTGTACGGAGTTCTCGGAGTATATAGCATATCACAATTACGGTAAGTCAAAATGAAATTATACCGTGTACATGTTATACCAAATTTGTGTTATTTAGAATATACATCCATTGGATACATAATCTGGGTATAATTCCACAAATAAGGCAAATATTGGTTATCCGGCAAAAAGCAGTTGGTGCCACCTGAAAGTGATTCAATTTGTAAAAGGGATTTTGGGATCACGAAATGCGACACTCAGGCTCAATGTACATCGTTACATCAAAACATCACATTTGGAACACTTATTTCTATTTACATTATTTTATTGAAGTTATAATATTAAGTGCGTCTTTTCCATTGATATGAATTTTATTTTTTGGTTTTATAGACGGTCCTATTAAGCTATACATCAATAAAAATAGCATTTTTTTTCTTACAGAAAAACACGCGATGGTAAAAGTGGGATAAGAAAAAAATTTCCTTATTTGTTATAAAAGAAACATATTTGTAATGTATTACAATATGGTTCGTGTTCATCTCCGAACATCAAATATTCTCAGCAGATTAAATTATTCTAAATTTGGGGTTATTATAAATTAGGCTTAAAATTTAACTGCAAACAATTATTTTTATGTATCAATTTTTCAAAAAGATAGACATGTAATTAATTTTAAACCGGTTAGCATGCTACTCAAATTGCTATTTTAACTGAAGACACCTATAATATAAGGTATAGCTATTATCTTTGTTCGTTTGATGAAATGTATCTTGTGATTGTACCAAGAACTCTAATCTAAACTTTCTCAACAATGAAAAATTGCTTCTGTATTCAAAACGCTTATTCATCTTGTAATAATTTTATGAAGACTAGACATCTACAGGTTAAACTGTATATAAACAAGTTTATAGTTGGTAAACATTACGTGCATATGATCATTATTGCTGTTATAACACGTTCCCTTTCTTTGATTTAGGCGCGGTAAAACACAATTTCTGTAAGTTGCTAAGCATTAAGATTATCAGAATCACGCACAAAATTGAATTCTGTATTTAGGGTAACTCGTATTTATAAAAAAAATCCAAGAAACTATTTCACAATATTTTCTAAATAAGAGCACATCAATTGATGACCAAGGTCACAGTTTTTGATTGTCTACTTTTTTTTTTACTTAATCCAGTAAGGTCAATTTGATGATTGGACCTTCCTGTTGCCATACACTAATATTTTTTCTTTTTTATTCCCTCGCGACACAAACTAACATGGTATACCAAGCAAGTGGTCGATTAAGATGTATCAGCAGAGATAGTGGTATTACATAGAAACCAAATGTATTCGTAACACTAAACGTTCTTTGATAACGGGTTTTTTAATAACAAGTCAAGTGTCACACGGTGTCATTTGCTTAGTTCTTAATTGTATTAGTTCTTAATTGTAAGAAGCGCTCTGAATGTTTTTTATAGACGAAGAAGTTTTAAAACTTTAATGCCCACTTTTTTTTATATCATAAAAGGCAATGTATGTATACTATGTAAAATATTTCTTTGTTTAATATATATAACATATATTTAGGATTTATGACATCCGTGGAATGATGAATAAATGATTATTTTATTTCATGCGCCACAATATTCCGACCATCGAGCACCGATAAAAGTATTTTTCTGATTTTGCAAGACATCTCAATGATTGCAGCTTCAAGGCTGGGGTAAGGCTTTTTATCTCACTTGACTTACACAGCTGTTAGGTTGATATAGATTACTAGGCTATTGTCTATATGCATAAGTATATACATATAATGAGTACTCAATAAAATTTGAACATATTGTGTTTACATATACTTTTTTTTAAAAAATTCAATATAATTCAGTGTAATTTTCTCTTATTATTTACAGACGTTAAACATCTTAAAAGCACATGAATAGCAATGAAACACCAAGTGCCCTTACAGAAAGTCAACTAATCCAATAAAGGATTGTGATTTTTGTTGTTATTAATCCCCTTATTACGCGACTAATGTATAAACGTTTAAATTGTTTATTGGAGGAAGATAAATTTTTGGACGTGTTGAACACCACATAAATATATCTCGTGTTTGTATAATTACAATAGATTCCCAAAAAATTATATAAGCTTTTTATTACAAAATATTTATATGGATAAGAGAAGTTGATATTATTGCAAAATGTTTAGAGGAACGGAACTGAGAGTAATAGGATACATTATTCATAATAGTTATATACTAAACCCTATTTGTTGTTTATTGCATACTACTCTTTATACTCGGAAAATATAAATAGTATTCGAACAGAAGAGTGCTATCATAATGTATGGATGCATTGTAATATCATAAAATAAAATTGGCTTATTATTTTTTAAATATACCTGTAGTAAATAGGCTGAGAGGGTATAATTTTAGTTTGTACTAAGACAATCCCATATCAAAAAGCTAACACGGGGTGTCAAATCACAACATGTTTCTAAACAAACTTATTGGTTAATCATATCCTTTCTACCACATTTAATCATGACCTTAATTTTGGTGTTTAATGCATTGCTACTTTTTAAGAGGTGGGTCTTGCGTGACATAATTGATTTTGTCTCTTCTAAAAACGGAGTTTATTGTAATAAGGGACACGACGGCGTGATTAACGGGAAGAAATCACTCGTATCTGTTGTTAAAGACATATTTTGTACTACATATAAATAAAGTTTGTGTTCATGTTGTCCATAAAATCTTAATATCTCAGCAAATCAAAATAACTTGGTTGAAAAAATATAAAATCATTTCTGATTCCAAACACCACAATGTTAGTTTATCAAAGAGGTGAACATTCGACTAAATTATAGAGGTTTTGACTCAACTATATAATTTTTGCGGAAGTGAACATACAGGCAATTTTATTTGACGATTATCCTATTTTTATTTGATGTACTATTGTGACCAAGAAATATAACTTAGCGTTTATTGTAAAGTCAATTTTGGTTTATCATTATGGATTACAAGAGTTTACTTCTGTGTTCAAATTATTCATAAATTTTATACGAATTTCATTAAGGGCTAAATATATTTATAGATGTAATTGTATGTAAACAGTTTATAGTGGGTAAATATTAGATAAATTTAATCATTACCTCTGTTGTAACGCGTGTCTATTTTTTGCATAAAGATGCGGTAAAACCAGACGTCTGTAAATGATTGAACATCAAGATTTTCAGAAGCACACACAAAATTAAATTCTGTATTCAGGGCAACTTATATTTGTAAAAAATTCCCGGGAAGAAATTTTATAATGTTTCCTAAAGAAGACCATATCAATTAATGACCATGGTCACAGTTTTGACTTTATGGGTTATTTACTTCATTTAGTAAAATCAACATACTGATTAGAACTTCTTGTTACTAAAAAGTTTTTTCTTCCTCTTCTGGAACACAAACTTACAGAACACGCCATGCTGGTTGCATATTAGTAAATGTTGGTGGCGCTTAACATTATAGAGTAAAGTTGCCAAACGTATCTAAAAAATATTTATATATAAGGGATGCTGAATCTGACTTTTTTCCCTGTATTAACTAACTTTCTTTTATTACACTCTCTTGTTTTTATACTACTAATTTATCGTTTTTTTTATTTTTTTTATAAAAGAAATTATTCGAGTAAAAATGGCAGGAGACGAAGACATTAATAAAGAAGGCTACGTCTACTCTGAAAAGATTTCAAGCAAACATTCTAATGGCAGCATCGATGAAAAGTATGACCATGATAACAGATCACAATTGACAGACTCCAAGGATCGCAAGCTTGATGCTGAGCATCAGATACATGCATTTGGTGAAGGCGAGGAGGACTTGGATATGGCCATTATCAATGAAATTACTGTTACCGAGGATGATGTTAATATGAGATCCCTTACAGTAAGATCAATAGTCGTCGGTGTTGTAAGTAAATTTTCTCAGAAAGTAAATGAACGATTGCTAACTTCAAACTTGGTAATATCAGTGTCTTGCTGCTCTCAGTTCATCCGTTGCCCAACTCATGCAATTCAAGCCTGTTGGAAGTGGATTGTCTGATACATTCATGTTAATTCTTGCTTACGTTTGGTGTAAACTCTGGGAAAAATATCTTCCAAAAGGTGGTTGGTTAAATCCTGGTCCCTTAACTATTAAGGAGCACACTTGTATATTTATTTTAATTTCTTCGGCTAATACTTCTGCATATGGTACATACATTCTTTCTGCTCAAGCCCTTTTCTATGACAACTCTCCTTCTATTGCTGGTGGTATCTTTTTGTTGTTTGCCACCCAACTTGTTGGTTACGGTATTGCTGGTCAGCTCAGACCTTATCTTGTATATCCTGCAAACATTACATGGCCACTTTCTTTACCCACTGTATCACTAATCAAGACTTTCAATACTGACGCCGCTGAAGCTAAGTGGCGTACAAGATATTTTTTTATTGTATTTGGTGCTATTTTTGTTTATGAAATTATTCCGCAATACATCTTCCCCTTGTTGGGCGGTTTCTCTATTATTTGTCTTGCAAAGAACAACAACGTTTGGGTCCAAAATATCTTTGGTGGATTGAATCCTAACGAAGGTCTGGGTCTTTTATCATTAAGTTTTGATTGGACTTCTATTTCTGACTTGAATCCTCTTATTGTCCCTGGATGGGTCCAACTCAACATAATTGGTGGTTACGTTTTATTTTGTATTATTACTCCACTCGCGTATAGTTATAATGTTTGGAACGCTCAAAGCTTCCCTTTCCTCGACAATGGTATTTACCAGCTTTTCGATAACGGCACTGCTGTTATATATCCCCAAGCTTCCGTATTAAATCCTGACAATAGTTTGAATCAAACACTCTTTGCCGAAGTTGGAAATCCTAGTTTTGCTACCTCTAATGCCTTGTCTTATATATATATTAACCTTGGTGTTACGGCTACTATTACTCACGTTGCACTCTACCATGGTAAAGAAATTTGGACGACATTCCGTAATCTTCGAAAGAAGGTTTCTGGTAAAGATGAAGCTGAAATGGACATTCACATGAAGTTAATGCAAGCTTATCCCGAGGTAAAATAAGCATGATATAACTTACTTATTTTTACAAAAATTGACACTATTACTATCTGTTCCAAATAGGTTCCCAGTTGGTGGTACTATTCACTTTTTGTCGTTGGTATTGGACTCAATATTGGTGTTGGGTATGCTAACACTTCTGGACTACCATGGTGGGGTTTTCTCCTAGCTATTCTGCTTTCCACAGTTCTTTCTCTGCCCTTAAACATGATTCTAGCTATTACTGGTAGTAATTTTGGTTTAAATGTAGTTGCCGAAATGATCTGCGGTTTTATTTTACCTGGTTACCCTATTGCTAATATCTATTTCAAAACTCTCGGTTTCAACACTATGAGTCAAGCTGGTTATATGGCACAAGATCTGAAGATCAGTCATTATCTCAAGGTTCCACCCAAGATGACTTTCCTTCATCAGATAATTGGCACTGTAGTTGGTTGTATCTTCAATTATATTGTTAATGAATCTATTGTTAGAAATAAACGTGAAGTTCTTCTTGACCCCATTGGAAACCGTTTCTGGAATGGTAACAAACCCCGTACCATTAACTCTGCTGCGATTACTTGGGGTGCCATTGGTCCTATGGCTATGTTTGGTCCTGGTACTCAATACTATATTTTCCTTTGGGCTTTTATTATTGGATTTTTCCTCCCTGTTCCTTGCTGGCTATTGTATAAGAAATTCCCTAAGGCTGGCTTCCAATATGTCAGTATTCCCATGATACTGATTGGTCTTGCAAGTTTTTTGCCTGGCGGCAGTTCTTCTTTTATAACTGTCGCTGTTATTCTCGTTTTTGTCTCTCAATTCTATGTAAAGAAACGTTATAGTGAATGGTATGCTAAGTACAATTACCTATTATCTGCTGCTTTGGGAGCCGGATCATCTTTAATGGCATTCTTTGTCTCTGTGGTCTTCTATGGTGCTGCCAGTGGTAAAGTCTACAATTTCCCTGATTGGTGGGGTAATGATAACGAATCTATTTACATGGATCAATGCTGCAAAAACTGCGAGTAGTCGAATCCGGGACATGCTATTGTTTTCAGTTTTAATTTCAAAGCATAGCATATGTTATCATACTATCAATTCTATGTTTCTATTATTAAATGTCTGTACCACTTTTCAAATAAAGGAGTTGTGTGTATTTAAACATCAATTACTTTATTTGCCGTGTATTCAAATAAGTGAGACGGGCGTCTATAAAGGTTGGAATTAGTCGTCATAGCACAGTATAAAGAAGGCTTTGAGGGAAAAATGTCAATAGTCATGATAAGGGTGCTGCCCTTTTAAAAATTCCTGTAATTGATTTTCAAAGCATGAGAATTATATTAGCAGCCTTTTTTACGATGAGAAAATGTCAGTGTTGAAAAAGTATAAACAATAACTATTTTACCACCCGTTGTCCTAAAATACTATATTATTGGGACTCTGATGGAAACATTTAAGTCTGCAATGGCTCTTTATCAATCAGATATCCATAGACTCTCACGAAAAAAAAAGTAATGAAAGCCAGACGTGATATGAAACATAAGATGCATTGGCCGGGTCTAAAAATATAGTTTATTTTTGGATAACGGAGAAAATACATAAGACCCAATTGTAAAAATAGATGGGGTGGGGGTTGGTGTTAGTGTCCCTGTTCTAAAAAAGCCTTATTTGTGGGGATTGGTGGCAATTCAATAAATACAACTGTAGCTTTTGACATGCCAGTCTCACCAAGTTACAAAATTATCTATTGACAGATCCCAATTTTTTATAATTAAACTTTTGCTTGGGGTACCTACAGTATAGTGTAAGGAATGATTTTACAAGCTGCCTTTTTCAAGGTTCACGTAGACTTCACATCAATGCATTAATACATATTGAACTCACTTAACACTCAACATCTTGTACAATTTTGAGGTCATGTATGTGTACCAGTATTAGCTTCGTCTTGATACCGTGAAGCTTCCTTGATTGCATAACTAGTCAAGGATATTATTTAAAACGTATCCATTTGTTGGAAAATGGTAACAAAAAAATTAATTGTTCAATGTCAGAAAACCTTTTTAACCACTAGATATTTCAAAAGAATGCCTTCCTATGTAACCGATGCCAACCTTACGAGTTATGAATTAGCGTTTTGTGGAGCCATGGCCGGTGTATTTTCGCGGTATTATTCTAAGAGAGACAGAAAAATACAGTAAAAATATTAATGTACATGCAAAAAAGGGTTGTGATTGCACCATTAGATGTTGTAAAGATTAGAATGCAATTACAAACGCACCGAACGCATTTTGGATTTCGAACAGCCGAAAATTCAGATATTCAATACTCGAACATCCGACAGGCTTTAAAAAGGATAGTGAGAGAAGAAGGGATCAGGGGCTTGTACAAGGGAAATATGCCAGCCGAATATCTTTATTTATCTTACAGTGCAGTTGAGTTCTGGGCGTATAAAGAACTGGAGCAAAAAGTTGAGACAATCGATGTAAATAACAAGGTACCGCATACGGTCAAGACATTTGGTTCTGGCATGATTGCAGGTTGTATAGCAACTGCAGCAACCTATCCGTTTGATTTATTGAGAACAAGATTCGCTGTGAATAAAGGTCCTCAAATGGTTAGTACATATTATTATTTTTAAATTGCAAAGCTAATATTTTATATGTGCGAAAAAAAAGTACAACACAAGTGTTACACAAGCAATGGTGGATATCTACCACAAGGAAGGGCCAAGAGGATTCTATAGAGGCCTATGGCCTGCTATGATTCAAATTATGCCGTATATGGGACTTCTATTTTCCAGTTATGATGTATTTGCCAAGAGTTTCAAAAAGTTAAGAGTAAGAGAATTACAAAAAAGCAGTGTAATGTGGAATTAAGAAAATAATAATAGGATGACAATGTGTTAAGCAAAGGTTATAAGCCAACCCATGACATGCTGAGTGGGGCGATGTCTGGATTTTTCAGTAAAATGGCAGTTTACCCGTTTGATTTAGTTCGAAAACGGTTACAAATGGAAGGGTCTTATCGGGCTGAGTCGAATCAATCTTGGCTAAGTTGTTTAATGAGTATAATGAAGCGAGAAGGTGTTAGGAGTCTGTACAAAGGACTAGCACCTTCTTTACTCAAGGTGGCACCTGCAAATGCAGTCACTTTTATGGTATTTGAAGAGACTAAAGACCTTCTGATATTGTTCAAAGAAGTAAAATAATAATAGGTATCACAAAAAAATTTATTTAATTTTTTTATTTTCATACACGCACGTTTTTATTTTTTTTCACCTTCTTTCTTTTTTCCTTTTTTTTTTTTTTTTTTTTTTTTTATTATTATTATTATTTTCAACTCCATTTTTGTGACAAAAAGTCAATGTAAGTTACCAGATGAGTGTTTGATGGTACAGAAGGACTTAATCTCAATCTAGTTTTTCTCAACATTATCTCTCTCGGGGTGGAAAGAACAAGGTTATTCCCAGGCACACTTTGAAACACACAAATAAAAATAATAAATCCCTAAATACACACAAAAGAAGATGACTGTAAGTGATTATTCAAAAGCAAAATTATCATATTAAACATCCCACCTAGATTTCTGAGTTGGAGGCTAAGATTGAACATAGTCGTACTATGCGAGACAAGTTCATCCAAATGAGACCTTTATTGAAAGATAGAAATGTTATATCCGACTGTGAAACTCAAATAAAAGAATATCAAAAATACATTGATTACTTTACTGAAGAACTACACAGGCTGGAAGCAAAACAACAAGATAATGCTTCTGATTCAGGCTCTGAAAGTAAACAAAGTCCAATCATCCAACATCAACTAAATTCACCATCCGATCATCCACCCAGATCTAGTTCCATGGCGACCACTGCAACCACTTTGGTTCCTTCTCAAATTAAAGATGACAAGAAAAAGTACTCCAACCTGGGTAAGATAACATATGCACACTTTTTTTTTTATGGTTTATGTTTACTCACACTAAATTTAGATCTCTTGATGTCCGAAACTCCTTATAATAAACCCAAGGTTTCGCTTAAACTGCATGAACTTGAATATAAGCTTGACGTCGAAAAAACCGTCTTAAAAGGTATCAGAGGCATGGTCGATGTTTTAGAACGCACTCCTTCTACAGATCGTAAAAGTAGACAAGACGTCCAAGATAAAATGTTAGAGAGTACGGAAAAGCTTGGTTTATTGAATTCTGCACTCAGAAAATACAAAAGTTTATACATTGGCGAAGGTGGTGATGAAGACGACTATGGTAAGTATTTGTATTACCCATATAAAAAAACACGCATCTAATGCACACATCACCAAAGAACTCGAGACACCTCCTTCTGCTCGTTTACCACCTGGGTTCCGTCGACCTGTTACGGGTAAGCTTCAATTGGAGATTTTGGAAGCCATGGAATTAGCACATGCTCCCACACGTATGATTCGTACTCCTGCTACCGTGGTTTTGGTCAAAATCGATAACCAAGTCGTATTCCGCTCCCGACCTGCGCGTAATGATAAATGGAATGAATTATGTGAGACACACGTCAATAAGGCTTCCGAGATTGAAATCAGTGTTTATGATCAATCAACCGAAAAATCTCTGCCCATTGGTTTCTTTTGGTTAAAAATTACGGATATCACCGAGGGTCTTCGTAAGCGTAAGGTCCCTAATTGGATGTTGGCTGAAGAAGCACAAAAACGCCGTCACGATGAGGATGGCAATTCCATCGTCGATAGAGAAGATAGTAGTGCATCTCTTCATCCTATCCCTCCTGTTCAAATCACTCAAACAGAGGGTGGTATTGAGGCCTGGTTCGATGTCGAACCAGTCGGAAAATTGGCCCTCAGATTAAACTTTGTACGTGCCGATGGTAACCGTAGACCCATGGATAAATTAGGTCGTGCTGGTGCTGTCCGTCAACGCCGTGAAGAAGTTGTCGAAGTCAATGGTCATCAGTTCTTGGAAAAGCGATTCTACAATGTCATGAAGTGTGCGCTTTGTCAAGAATTCTTTGTCAACAGTGGTTATCAGTGTGAGGACTGTGAATACACCTGTCACAAGAAATGCTCCAGCAAGGTTGTTACTAAATGTATCGCTAACTCCACAGAGACTGTAAGTATTTATATTTGTGTCTGCACTCAAAAAAAGAGATAAAAAGAAAGAAGCTAACTTTATCTGTTCAGGACTCGGATGAAGATAAACTCAATCACAAGATTCCTCATCGTTTCGAACCCATTACCAATATTGGTGCTAATTGGTGTTGCCATTGTGGTTATATGTTACCTTTGGGATCCCGTGGTTCCAAAAAATGCTCAGGTAAAAAGAAACACATATATCATACTAGTAAATAAGGCCACTCATGTCTTTACGTAGAATGTTCTGTCACTGCTCATACGCGATGTGAGCAATATGTGCCTGATTTCTGTGGTTTGAGTATGGAGATGGCAAATCAGATGCTTGCCGAAATTAAGGCCGCAGCCAAGCGCAAAACTTTGGAGACAAAGACACCTGGCGGTAGTAGTCGTATTTCTAAGCAGGACAAGGTGGAGATGATGGCACAGGATGGACCCCTTCCCGCTATACCTCAACCAGCGGAAGATGAACTCAGTTCCCAACTTTCATCTGTCACCTTGGCTCCCCAAAAGAGTCCTGTTGTTGTGCCTCAAACACCTCCCGCCATGTATAACACTAATCCTATGAATACTCCTACTAATACCAATACCTATTATTCCCCATCTCAAAATCCAATGGCTATGCCTCAGCCTCCCAGAATTTATCCTCAACAACAGCAGCAACAAAGACCCCCTCCTCCTAGTCTACCTACTCACTCTCAACCAAATCCCTATGGATATAATAACGGACCTCCTCCTGCTGTTGACCCTAGATACCAACAACATCAACAACAACAACAGATGTACTATCAACAACAACAACAACAACAACAACAACAACAACAGCAAAGGCCTCCTGTGTCTTATAGCCCTTACCAATCTCAACCTCAACATCCTCAAATGATGGGTAGACCTCAACCTAATCCTAACTATAACCCTGTTTATCAACAACAACAACAAATGGCTCAGGTAAGACAAAAAACACAAACAAATGTAACCCTTTTATTAAAAGAAAAACACTACCGTAATACAGGGATATGGTGGTGCTGGTAATATGACACCTCCTGCACCATTGCAAAAGCAACCAAGTATGATGCAATCCAAGCGTAAGGTTGTGTTGGACAACTTTAGTTTCTTAGCTGTATTGGGTAAAGGTAATTTTGGTAAGGTCATGTTGGCTGAAGAAAAGTTCGACAAGAAACTTTATGCCATCAAGATGTTGAAAAAACGATTCATTATTGATAATGATGAAATCGAAAGGTAAAAATACAGTTAATGTTTTTTTTCTTTTTTTACTTACATGAACGTGATTAGTCTCCGCTCTGAAAAACGTGTGTTCCAAGCAGCGAACCGTGAACGTCACCCTTTCTTGATCAACTTGCATTCCACTTTTCAAACGGAGACACGTGTTTATTTCGTGATGGAATATGTTAATGGTGGAGATTTAATGTGGCATATTCAACGTGGCCAATTCTCTGAAAGAAGAGCAAAGTTCTATGCATGTGAAGTGCTTTTAGCACTCGAATACTTCCATAGCCAAAACATTATTTATCGTGATTTGAAATTAGATAACATCATGTTGAGTTTAGACGGTCATATTAAGATGGCAGATTATGGTTTGTGTAAGGAGAATATGGGTTATGGAAAGACGACTGGCACTTTCTGTGGTACACCTGAATTCATGGCACCCGAGATTTTGCGTGAACAAAACTATGGTCGTGGCGTTGATTGGTGGGCTTATGGTGTTTTGATCTATGAGATGTTGCTTGGTCAATCTCCCTTCCGTGGTGAGGATGAAGATGAAATCTTTGATGCTATTTTAGAAGATGATATTCTTTATCCTATCAACATGTCTAGTGATTCCATCTCCATTTGCCAACAGTTATTACAACGTGAGCCTTCTCAAAGATTGGGTTCTGGTCCTGATGATGCTGTATCTATCAAACGCCATCCCTTCTTCCGTGGTGTGAACTGGGATGACATGTTGGCTAAGCGTGTTCCCCCTCCTTTCTATCCTACCATCAATGGTCGTTTAGATACATCAAACTTTGATGAAGAATTCACCAATGAAACTCCTGCGTTGACCCCTATCGATTCCAACTTGAATCGTGTCGAGCAACAAGAGTTCCAAGCTTTCTCATACGTTGCTGACTGGGTTACTGGTCCTGTCAACTAAAAAAACTGATTTTTTTTAAATCATCCCCCCCCCCTCACCCATATACATACAACATTTTTCTTCAAAATAAAAAAATATTTTTTATAAATTATTTATAGGTTCGGAGTAAGATCGCTTGATCCATTCATTTTCAAATCGAAATATCACCCATGTCCAACGTCGTGCTATTTCGGCCAGATCAACACAAAAGGGGTGTATGTGGTGTAAGTGCGACCCGAATTTTAATAGTCGAATGCTCGCATTAATTCCAACCGCCAAAACATAACTCCATGGCTCTGAAAAATGTAAATCTTTTCTTATACACACACGGTCTGTTCCCACTTGAATTATACCCCAGTCCATCACAATGTCCCATACAAACGCAAAAACGTTGCTAAACATAGCAGAAAAAAGCCTATACAATACAAAATTTAACTTCTTTAAAGTGCGTATACTTTAGTTTGCTTTTACCATAACCGCCAAAGTAGATCTCCATAAGGGTCGGGGTTATGATTGTCTAGTTTTGTGCAATGTGCTAAAAAAATCACTGGAATGGCCGAAATGTACTTGAACGCATTTACTAATTGTCGCTTGTTATTGGACGAAGAGCCATGATAGAGACTTAAACATTGTTTTAGTCGAATCAAGTAAGGCAAGCTAGTTTACTCTTGTCAGTTCAGAAACAAAAAACACAGTGAAAGGAGCTACCTTGTAACCAAGGGTACAAAACACGAATACGATATGGCCATGTTTTCTGTGAGTTTTACGAATATTCCAGTCAAAATACCAGAGAAGCTGATCAAGATATCTGCCACAAGTATATCTGAAAAATGGACTTTTTGCAACTTGAAAATTAATCTATAGATACAACTATTTTTTTTTTTTTTTACTTGTTAGCAATAGCATATTTTCGTGTCAAGTTTAAACAAAGCACTAAACTTTAGTAATTGACTTGGTTCTTTTCTGCACGGACCAAATATGATTAAAACTGCAGCTAGTAGATAGCAACATGCAACAGGGTTAAAATGATGCAACTCGCTGGTTCGTGTATACATGGTATGTTCCAGCATGTAGATGTAAGTAGATGTGAGTAGTGATAAAGATGCTGCTATATATATAAGAGGCTGTATATTACAGTGGGATACGTAGAGCAATGAAAGGACATCAATGTGTTGCCAACGTAAGATCGACAAGACAACAACCCAGCCCCACATGCCAAAACAAACTGAAACTAAGGGCTGATAAGATTCAGGCACCGCCGAACCTTCATTTCCCAAATACATTTATTAAAGCAGAAAAGAGAAAGATAATGAAGTAAGAATGAAAAGTGGGCTATTTAACCGCTCTGTAGAGCATTCTTGGCTTTATTTGTATTTTAATTAAACCTGTTTTTCTAATTCATTTTATCGCCTTTTGTGACCAATTCTTTCTCTAAATTATTAAACTTTTTTTGTCGGCCCGATAATGTCTGACAGCTGTTTAGAAAATCATCACTAAACGATTTTTCAATTTTCTACACGGAAACTGAAAGAACAGCATTTATATAGTAAACACATTTACAGAATGTCAATCTGATAAATACTTATTTGTTTGTCATATTTTACTTTCTTTGCAAGTAGGGACGGCTGACTAACGAAATACATAAAAATACAATCGAGGATGACCACTTCACACATGAAGCTAATGCCCATACCAATTTGAAACTTCACACAAAAATATAAAGCCAAAATAAAAATAACGCCTGCACCTTGGCATGTTAGAACCAGCCAGTATCTCTTGACGAGAACTTGCCATTTTATTTAAACCCTGTGTCATTTAATTTTCTAGCTGATGTTGTCTTTCCTTGCAATGAAAAGCTTTTAATAAGATAACAAGCGTATATTTGAACAAAATTAACTTAAATAGAAAAATTCGGTAGCAAGCTAATTTGTATACATTGATTTAACAAAATCAAACTTTTATTAATACACAATTCAGGTTAGTGAGATTTGAAGCCATTTATTAATAGAGATAGAGAAAGACGATTAAATTATAAAGATATTAAATAAATACGTAAAATTATATAAGTAAGTGTAGTGGGTTTTCATGATTTACAAATCACAGTTTTTGCAGCACTGATCCATGTAGATAGACTCATTGTCATTACCCCACCAGTTGGGGAAATTATAAACTTTACCACTGGCAGCACCATAGAAAACTAAAGAGACAAAGAAGGCCATCAAGGATGTTCCCGAATCCAAAGCAGCAGACATCAAATAATTGTGCTTGGCATACCATTTGCTGTGACGACGCTTCACGTAGTATTGAGAAACGAATATAGTGATGATACTAACAGTAATAAAACTACTACTACCACCAGGCATAAATCCTGCAAGACCAATTAATACCATGGGAGTGTTTACATAGTGGAAACCGGCCTTAGGAAACTTCTTATGCAATAACCAGAAGGGAACGGGCAAGAATAATCCGATAATAAAGGCCCAAAGGAAAATATAGTATTGTGTACCAGGACCAAACATGGCCATAGGACCAATAGCACCCCAAGTAATAGCAGCAGAGTTAATAGAATGAGGCTTGTTTCCATTCCAGAACCGGTTACCAACTGGGCTAAGAAGAATTTCACGTTCGTTTTTAACAACAGATTCATTAACAATATAATTGAAAAGACAGCCAATCACAGTGCCAACTATTTGGTGAAGGAAAGTCATCTTGGGAGGGACCTTGAGGTAATGACTAATCTTCATATCCTGAACCATTAAGCCAGCTTGATTCATGGTATTAAAACCAAGAGTTTTGAAGTACATATTAGCAATAGGGTAACCAGGTAAAATAAAACCGCAGACCATTTCAGCGAATACATTTAAACCGAAACTGTTACCAGTAATAGCCTGAATCATGTTTAAGGGAAGTGAAAGAACAGTAGAGATTACGATGGCCAAGATAAAACCCCACCATGGTAGTTGAGAGCCATTGGCATATCCAATACCAATATTGAGCCCGATACCAACGAAATAGACCAAATAGAACCACCAATTAGGAACCTAGTTAAATAGTTATAAATAATTTGTGATCAGAAGTCAGGCTACAGTTTTAAAATTATTTTATGCTTATTTTACCTCGGGATAGGCTTGCATCAACTTCATGTGAATATCAACTTCACCACCACCAAGAACTTTTTTTCTGAGATTACGAAATATTGTCCAAATATCTTTGCCGTGGTAAAGCGCAACATGTGTTATAGTGGCTGTCACACCAAGATTGATATAAATATACGACAAACCGTTAGAAATACTGAAGCTAGGGTTGCCAACTGCTTCGAAAAGAGTTTGATTTAAACTATTGTCGGGATTTAATACGGCCGTTTGAGGATATATGATAGAAGTACCGTTGTCGAAACGCTGGAAGATACTGTTAGAGAGGAAAGGGAAACTTTGAGCATTCCAGACATTATAATGATACGCAAGTGGTGTTATAATCCAGAATAAAAATAAACCACCAATTACATTCAATTGAACCCAGAAGGGGACGACAAGAGGATTCATTTCAGAGATAAAAGACCAATCAAAACTTAATGATAGAACTCCCATACCTTCGTTAGGAGTCAATCCACCAAAGACGCGTTGAACCCAGACATTGTTATTCTTTGCGAGACAAATAATAGAAATACCACCCAACATAGGGAAGATGTACTGAGGAATTATTTCGTATACAAAGATAGAACCAAATACAATGAAGAAGAATCTTGTGCGCCACTTAGCCTCGTCAGCGTCCGTGTTTAAAGTCTTAATCAATGAAACAGTGGGTAAAGAAAGAGGCCATGTCATGTTTGCTGGATACACAAGATAAGGTCTGAGTTGACCGGCAATACCATAACCAACAATTTGTGTGGCAAGCAACAGAAATATACCACCAGCAACAGAAGGGGAGTTTTCGTAAAAAAGGGCTTGTGCAGAAAGAATGTAGGTACCATAAGCAGAAGTATTAGCCGAAGCGACCAAGATATAGATACAAGTGTGCTCCTTAATAGTGAAAGGACCAGGATTTAACCAGCCACCTTGAGGTAAGTATTTAGCCCAAAGAGTGCACAAGACATAACCAACAATTAACATAAATGTACTGGACAACCCTATACCACCTGGCTTGAAGAACATGAGTTGTTGAACCGAAGCACTAAGAGCAGCAAGACACTAATATTATCAAGTTTAAAGTAAGTCATTTATTTAATTGTAAAAACAGTTTTACTTACACAACCAATAAGCATTGCTCTCAATGTAAGAACTTTCATATTAACATCGTCTTCTGTTAATGCAATTTCATTGATGACAGCCATATCAAAGTCTTCTTGGTCTTCACCAAATGTGTTAAGCTGATGCTCAGGATCAAGTTTGCGATCCTTGGAGTCTGTCAATTGGGATATGGTATCTTGAACATCCTTTTCCTTCAAGCTATCAATAGATCCAGTAGTCAGAATTTTTTCGGAGTAGACATATTCTCCTCCTTCAGTATCTTTGTCTCCTGCCATTTTATTTTTTTAACAAAAAAAAAAACCAATAGACTGGTAGTATAAAAGTATAAGAGTGTAATAAAGGAAACTGAGTTGATGCAGAAAAAAAAAATCAGAGAAAAAGAAGATCCCGTATCCTTTATATACGAAGGATTTTTTTTTTTTTTTTTTTTTTGGTTTTTCAATAGATTTGGTAATTTTACCTCTATAGTGGTATGCGCCACTGATGTTTTCTAATCTACAACTAGCATGGCGTGTTCTGCAACTCTGTGTTCCAAGAGGATTTTAAAAAGGATTAGTTATTGGTAACAAGAAGGTCCAATCAACAAACGGGCTTATTGCCAAATCAAGTAAATAAATCATAAAGTCAAAACTGTGATCATGGTCATCAATAAATGTGCTCTTGTTAAGGAAATATTATAAATTTCTTTTCGGGATTTTTATATCAATATAATCAACCTTGAATACAGAATGAAATCTTGTGTGTGCTTCTGATAATCTTAATAACTAGTGGCCCACGGAAATCTTGTTTTGCTACACCAAATAAAATGAAAAGACGCGCGATGAAACACCAATAGCGATAAATTTTTTTGCTAGAACTCACCAACTAGAAAAACTTTTGGATACAACTAAATAGATGCTGCTATTACTCTTAAAAGAAAGCAATTACAAGATAAATAAGACGAATAAATACTTTGAAAACAGAAGTAATTTTTTATTACTGGGAATGACGATTGTACATAAAATTCGAAATCAAATTTCTTGGACACAGTCATCAAGAGACATCTTGTTGTAAATGGACAATAAGAAATCGGTTTTCGAATTTTTAGCAAGACAAGCTTTATAATTACTCCAAATTTGGGACAATTTTAATCTGCTGGGAAGATTTGATGGTTCGGAAATGAACACAAGCCATATTGTCAGGTATTGCAAAATGTGTCTTTTATGACGAATAAGGATATTTATCTATCTCCCACTTTTTCCATTGTGGGCGTTTTTAACTATGAAAACATTACTGTTTTTATTGATTCATATCTGAATTAATACGATCATCTCCAAACCTACAGATAAATTATAATTCTCCAATAAGGATTCACCCATTATCATAGAATTAATGAGACATTGTAAATAGATATGCTATATTTTACATTCTAACGATCTAAGCTAAGAATAAATGTCGTATTTTGTGATCTCAAAGTGCCTTTTTAAAAAAACTGAAATAAATATTCAGGTGGCACCAAGCTGATTTTTGTCGGATAGCACATATTCGCCTTATTAGTAGAATTATACCTAATTTGTATTTTTACCGCATGTGGCTTTACTGATATCTAAGCACGCCTATTACGATTAATTTTTTATGTCGCAGAGCTCTTATATTGTAATGTGAGTCGTTTTTTTTTTTTCGTCTGATAAAAACATTGTACTGCTGAGCCATTTACTTATCTAAAAATGATTGACTGAGTCAAATATATTCTTTTCTTGAATCTAAATGCAGCATTTTTATGATTTTTATCCGGAGAACGATCTAAGAGCAGTAAAAAAGAGGCCTTCTACGCATTTTTTTTTTTTTTTTTGATTTTCGTGTATTCGGATAGATGATAAAAAGCTTAACTCCGTGAACTCCTTATTGCTGCACCACAGCAACTATGATTGCTCGTAAGACATTTATTGACACCCATATTATACTTGATGTACAGATGAAACATAATCAGGTCAATAAGGGTTATTGACATTCTTTCAGTTTATTTTGATATGCAATTTTAGTTGTTGAAAAGACAGTATAGCATTAAAAGCCCCCCTTCCCCTTCCTATGTTTTAAAATAATGCACGTTTACTCTTTGGGATATGTGTCTACATAATGCATCATACATCAGATGATTATGTATCACTTTTAACAATTAAGTGCATATAAGAAAATAACTGTGTTTTTTTCAAGAGAGCCAGAACGAAGTTTTGAATTCAAAATGCAAATTAATAATGGGGGTCATCACACTATAATTTCATAGTTTTCAATAAAAAATAAAGGCCAAAGTGTGCTTCTCTTTCGAGTTGATTTTTTCAGTTCTACGTATGTTGATGCACCTTTAAGAACCTTAGACTATTTAAAATTTAAGGTTTACCGTTTTTTTTGCCAACAGATACAATGGTACCCGACGGTAAAGTTTTAAGCCTTTCTTTTTGTTTATTCTCAACAGTAGTATGTAGCAGACTCAGTATCAACTGACGACAAAGATTGAAGGTGTTATTTTTATACATGGTATAATTTGAATTAGGGTAAACTTTTTAAAAAAAAATGGGTTACTCCCCTTAAACGGCTGATCCCGCTTTTTTAAGGCAATTCTGACGAGGTATGGTAGTAAATTTTACATTAGACAGTATTTATGTAACCTACGTACGTAAATCTTAGATTGGACCTGGGAACACACATTAAAGACCTCCTTATATAACAAAAATATGTAGTCGTCACATCCTCCATGTATCACAAAAACCAGGATGCAACTATAATTGTGTTAAAATAACGAGCTTATATATACATTCCTCTCCTAGTCGTGTTTAATGTATATTATGTGAAGATATTTGAAATTAGTTATTAAAAGCTAGTTACGCTTGTCTAATAACTACGTGATGCTGTACATGTCACTCAGCTATTTATCTGAGATTACAAGAGTGACAGAGCTACTTCAAATAAACACTCACCAAGCATTATGAAGCTCTAAAGATCACGTAGACGTAAAAATGAACTACTGAATAGAAAGAAAATTCATCACACAGATAGACATAAATTTTGGATATATGGGGATAATTTATTTAACGAAGCTCTACTAAGTAAAAGATAATATACCCCCAAATTCTGACTAGAATTTTAGGCTCTTTAATAACTGATATGTTATAACATTTGTGTGATTGAGGCTATAGACTTAAGACTCTCTAAATCCATTCCTCAATTGGCGGAAGTCCAATTTTGACGGGTTTTAAGATTAAACATCAAAACGAGTTTGTTCCTTTTTAATTTTTATTTTACCACCATGTTGCTAATTTCTAGAAGAGCATTCTCTACATGCAGAACATTACTTCATGAAAACCCCTTGGTAATTTAATACACACACACACACACAAAGAGGAGAGAAGAAAAAAGAACTGTAGAACTCACCCCGCCATTTCATTTTTTTTATTATTATTATATGTTTGACAGGGCTTGCCTCGACATAAAGCAGCACCCACTATGCCACGAGCACAACGTGGATTACCTCAAAAGATGCCTATCAAGGGCGTGAAACAAGTAGTTTGTGTCGCTTCTGGAAAGGGAGGTGTTGGTAAATCCACCACTGCTGGTAAAGTACAAAAAAAGATTATTTGATACCCATGTTTATCTCATTAAAAACGGTCTATTTTTTTATATTGTAGTCAATATTGCATTAGCAGCTGCCGGCATGAAGATGAAGGTGGGTATTTTAGATGCAGACATCTTTGGACCGTCCATCCCCAAATTGATGAATTTAAAAGGCGAACCAGAACTGACCGAGACAGGCGATCGTCTGATCCCTTTAACCAATTACGGTGTCAAATGTATGTCCATGGGCTTTTTAGTGGATAAGGATGCTCCCGTAGTGTGGCGAGGATTGATGGTTATGAAGGCCTTACAACAATTATTACATCAAGTGGATTGGGGACATTTGGATTTATTGGTGATTGATATGCCTCCTGGTACAGGTGATGTTCAATTAACCATCAGTCAACAAGTGGTTGTCGATGGTGCTGTGATTATCTCTACCCCTCAGGATATTGCATTGATTGATGCTGTGAAAGGAACCAACATGTTTAAAAAAGTGAACGTCCCCGTAAGTTTATATATATATATATATATATATCCTTTTTATGAAAAATCATTTCAAAGTGCTGACACATTATAAACAATTAGATTTTGGGTTTGGTGCAAAACATGTCATTGTTTATTTGTCCCAACTGTAACCATGAATCGCATATTTTCGGTCACGACGGTGCGGCTCGTATGGCGACTGATTACAATGTCCCTTTATTGGGTGAAGTCCCTCTCCATGCGGATATCTGTAAATTATCAGATTCTGGTAAACCCATTGTGATTTCGCAACCAGATAGTCCCTTTGCTGCTCATTATCGTTCCATTACTCAGAATATGCTTGCACGATTATCTGCGAAACAAGAATAATTATAATAATAAAGATATAAGATAAAAGGGGGAGAGGGAGTTGTGAACTAATAATTTATTTTCAAGTACGCATAAAATAAACATTGTTCATGTGTGAATGAAAAAAAAAAGGTTGTTGTTTCTCTTCTCTCTCTTTTCTCTCCAATTTTATTTTGTGTTTTTTGTAATTAATATAAAAAAATTGATCTAAATTCCAATTGGGTTGTTGTAATTGTTGTCTGAAAAAATCTTTTTACTCGGAAACATACTTGTGCTCGATATCCTTCCATTGCTTCTACAAGTTTTCGAATAAATAATGTTTCATGTCAGTCATTGCCTTCTCTATTAAAAAACAGGTTTAAAAAAAAAACTTACGCCCTTGTTGAAGCTGTCCCAGAGCTTGTCAGCAGTGGAATCAAAAGCAACTTCAAAGGCAATGGCACCAGTAAAGATGCTGGCAACAAAAACAGAGTTCTTCTTGAAGAAGGTGTTATAAATGGTACGGGTTAAACCAGAAGCAGGAACAGCAGGCATATTTAGAGTGGGGAGATTATGGAAGAATATATAAAATAAAAAAAAAAATCTGAACCTTTTTTTTTTTATTTTATTTCAAGAAACCCTGGCCTTGCCCCTCTCCCCGTGCGGTGCGCGAGGCGAGTGTGACGTAGCCTTTATCGGGGTTTCAAACATATGTGGATCATTTATGGGCCCATTTATGCGCGCAGGCACAAACAAACAGTAATAAGATGTTAAGTTACTATTGGGTTTTTTTTTATTGGTTTTATAAATGAATAAAAAAGTTGTTTATGTGTTTGTGTATGTGATATGGGAACTGTATTAAGGGTATTCAGTATTCCCATAATAGGGTAAAAAAAATATAATAATAAATGCATGTATTCCGAGTCCTTTTCTTTATGCGCAATCGGGTCCATGAGTATGGTCATTGTCGAAGAAGTCATCTCCGAGGAAGTCATTATCATTATCATTACTACCACTACCACAACCACCAGAGCTACCACAACCACTGTTGCCACCGTGATGTCCACCACCGTGATGTCCACCACCGTTACCACCGTTGCCACCATGATGACCACCACCGTTACCACCATGATGACCACCACCGTTGCCACCATGATGTCCACCACCACCGCAACCGGAACCACCACATCCACCATTGTGGCTATCACCACCGGTGAGAACATCAACATCAGCGTTATTCAAGTTATCCGACACGTTCAGATTGTTCAAGATATTACTAGCGGTATTGTCTAATTGAATATTATTACCACTGACATTGGCTAAAGAACCACTACCACCGCCAACACCACCGCCAACACCAGTAACGGCACCTGTAACAGTATCAACAGGAAGACCACCGTTGGTAAGGCCGCCGGTAAGATCGCCTACAGGAAGACCATCTGTAATACCACCTCCACCACCGCCGCCACAAGAACCACAGCCGCGAGCAGCAAGAGCTACCTCTTCAGAGTGTAATGGACGAGCAGAAACGGAGACCAACATGGTGGCAATCAAACCGAGGGAAACAAATTTCAATTGCATTTTATATATATATATCTAAAATATGAGTGTCAATAAAGATGTAATTGATTGAGAATAAGAGTAGTTACCTCTGCTTTATTGGGAGTGATGTTAATTGAGAAAAAAAAAAGAAGATGAGAGAAATTTGGTTGGTTATATAGGTCCATGGACAAAATAAAGGGGTGCTGTATGTGAGTCTCCGTATGGAAGGATTGTCTAGAATGGATAGGGGTTCTATAAACATGGGGTATATATTCTAAACGACAGTATCCATGGGGAGGAGAGTGTGTATTCAAGGGCTAGATGGTAATTATATCGTATTGTTGGGATCTATTATGCACTGTATATGTAGCAAAGAACAGAATCGATAGTAAATCAAAGGCATATGATTACCAATAAAAAAAAAGGCTTTTAGTGAAGCGGGATGGAACTGGATCATGGAAAGCCCCCTCCTTTTGTTTTTTTTTGAGATGAGCATACAACTAGTTTCTATAGAACATGTTGTAAATAAAGAGAGACATTGGCTATATTTAGCTTCATCCGTTGTACATGTTATTTACTCCTTGCCACTTGTATGCAGATCATCTTTTTTTTTTTCGACAAAAGAACACAACATTTTTCTAACCCCCCTTTTTTTGTGTGTGTTTGAGCAAAAAGAGACCTTTGAGACAAATAGACACCCTGCTTTTTTTTCAAACAGAAACATCTCTCGTGAGAGGAAATTCCAATGTGGAACAAATTAGAGGGCAAATAACTAATAACTAATATAAAACAAGTTTTTTTTTTGTGTGCGGCTATTCTTAACCATCGATTACATACATGACTGAGAGACTACATGTAAATGCAAGCATTAATCGAATTTTAATAAATATCTTTTTTTTTTAAGTCTAATGCAATGTATCGTGGGCGTCATTTCAAAAAGATATATTACTTCCCCACATAAAGACACTAAAAGAAAAAGACGCGCCAAATGAGTAATAGTTGATTTTCAGAAAGATTCGATATCTTTCATAAGCCCTGATCTGCCCTAAAAGGATCAAGAAGAGAGCGACAACCCTTTGTATGCACAGATGATCATTTACAACAAGTAAGATCTGCGTTTTGTTATGAAATTCTTTTTTTTTTTTGTAGAGGATAAACACTAGACTCAACAATGGACTTCTGAGTACGACTGTAAAAGAAATGGTAAGGACATCAAGCGTCGTTTAGGAAAAAAAAAGGGGTTTTTTTTTTGCACAAGGGACTTGATTTATGCAAAAGAAGTTGTTTCTGTGACCTTTCTTTCTCCCACACACACACACAAATTTTTCTTACTTTTTTTAATCTCTCTTTTTCTCTCTCGCTTCTAATGTTTCATTACACGAGTAAAAGCAATCCCAAGTTGTCTCAATGGCCTTTACAGCCTGAAAAGAATAATAAACCAAGCACAGAAAGTGATCCCAAGAAAGTTGATGACAAACCCCATGAGCCCAAAGACGATGACTTAATAAAAAAATAATTTCCTTTTCAAAGGTAAATCTCCTTTTTAAGTAAACAAAAAAAAATTATCTCCTCTCCAAAATAATTCGTGTTCTTGCTTTTTTTACTCTTTTTTATTCCCTTGTTTTCCTCTATTTCTTTTTTTTTTACCCACATATAAAAAAAAAAAGATGCTAGCGAAAAGCACGCTTGCTCTTGTTGGAGTTACCTTATTAAATATTTTTGCTATGGCTGAAAATTTCACTCCTTCTGACTTGATTCAATTAGCAAGACCTGGTGTGCCTGTCACCTCACCCAGTGGAGCACTGGCGGTTTATGCACAATCTGCATATAATATCACCGACGCCAAAGTAACCTAAAAACTCTCGTTATCACCTTTATAAAATAAGATTTTAACCTCCCCATGATAGACAGTGCGAAACCTTTACTTGTTAAACATTGAAAAGAACGTAGTAGAAGAACTAACCAAACCTTCCTACGACATCTCGGACAGTGAACCCTTCTTTTTAGACGACCAACACATTGCCTACTTCCATCGCGATGCTCAAAATAAGGCTGACGTTGACCAACTCTACGTATTGAATTTGTCCGATAAAGGCGAAGAGCCTTATCGTTTAACCGATTTCCCCATCTCTTTCAATAGCTTAAAGTATAACTCCAAGCGTAAGTTGTTAGCCTTTTCTGCTTCTGTCTATCCTCAAGAAGGTACTTTGGAAGGTACTCTTCAAAAGGACAAGGAAATTGCATCTACCAAAAAGGACACTGCCATGGCCTTTGATGAACTGATGGTTAGGTAAGTAAATCCATGAATAAAGAGAGAAACGGGAATACTAATTGTATTGGGGGAACAGACACTGGGATACCTATGTGACTGAAAAGAAGAACACCATCTTTGTAGTGGATCTTTCAATCAAGAATAACAAGTATGAGATTGCCACCAAGCCTATTAATCTCTTGAAGAATTCAGGTTTAGAATCGCCTACTTTCCCACAAGGCGATGCTGGAGACTTTGATATCTCTCCCGATGCTTCTCATATCGCCTTTGTTGCCAAGATCAACACCAAGGATAACGCATGGCAAACATCTGCTCATATCTACACTGTCTCTACTACTGGTGATGCTGCACCTGTAGCCATTAACAAGGACATTCCTGCTGCTTCTTCTAACCCTCGTTACACACCTCAAGGTCAACTCGTTTATTTCCAAATGATGAAACCTCAATATGAAGCAGACCGTAATCGTATCATTTTGTACGACCCCGAAACACAGTCTCGCAAGACATTGGCTGACTCATGGGACAGCAGTCCTCATGAGGTAACCTTCTCTGCTGATGGAGAGACCTTGTATGTGACAGCAGAAGAAAAGGGACGAAACAAGATCTTTGCTGTTGATGTCCAAACAGAGGATATCAAGACTTTAACTCACGATAAATATGCTACGGGACTCACTGTACTTCCTAACGGTAACATCTTTTACGGTGTCAGTGCCATGAAGCATCCTGTTGCCCCCCACCTTTTGGATGTAAAGACACAAGAAGTGAAGCCATTGGCAATTGAATTAGAACTCGAAAAGAAGCTCAAGTCAGTTTCGTTCTCGGATGCAGAGGATGTTTGGTTTACAGGTGCATTGGGTGACCAAGTGCATGGTTGGTATTTGAAACCTGCTAATTTTGAAGAAGGTAAGAAATACCCCGTGGCTTTCTTGATTCATGGTGGTCCTCAAGGTGCATGGGATGATAACTGGTCTACACGTTGGAACCCACAAATCTTTGCTGGTGCTGGCTATGGTGTTGTCGCTATTAATTTCCATGGTTCCACGGGTTATGGACAGGCATTCACTGACTCCATCGAAAAGAACTGGGGTTCACACCCTTTCCATGATTTAGAGGCTGGTTTGGATCATGTGTTGGCTACCTATCCTTACTTGGATGCAGAAAGAGTCGCAGGTTTAGGAGGTTCCTATGGTGGTTTCATGGCTAATTGGTTAAACGGTCACAGTAATAAATTTAAGGCTCTTGTCAATCATGATGGTGTCTTTTCTACTACACAGGTTTACTATACAACCGATGAGTTGTACTTTGCTGAGCGTGAGGTAAGGAAATAGAAGAAGTGTAATGCTGCTTTTTTTTTATTAATCATCTCTCTTTTTTAGTTTGGAGGATCTCCTATTCAGCCTGAAAACAGACAAGGCTTTGAAAAGTGGTCTCCTTCTAATTTTGTTCAAAATTGGAAGACACCTACATTGATTATCCATGGTAAAATGATTAAGTATTGATGAATGATGAATAATGAGTGACTAACAAGTAGAGTAGGTGGTAATGATTTCAGATTGACGACATGCGAGTCATTATCTACCTTTACGGCTCTTCAAAGACAAGGTGTTCCCTCCCGCTTTGTTTATTTCCCTGATGAAAATCATTGGGTTTTAAAACCTGCCAATTCATTGAGATGGCACAAAGAAGGTAAGGATATGTACAAAAGGGAATAATAATAAACACAGAATGACTAAAAAAAGAAATGCTTAATTGTTCACCCTAGTTTTACAATGGATCGGACAATACACTACAGAATCTACTGCTATTAGTCAAGATGCTGCTACACCTTCTCTTCGTATCCAAAACTAAGCTTATATTAGAACAATAAATAAAAAAATATATAATAAACCCCATCTGTGTTTCAATCACGAGGTAAAATAGATGCTTACAACCCAAAAAAAAAAAAAAAAAAAAGAGAGAGAAATAAATGTCCTTCCCTTTTAATACATTAACAAATACCCCCTTCGCTTTATATTTACACTCTCTTCCATGGACACAGAAATGAATGCTTCGAAACCGTCGATTTGGTTAGAATTGGCTAATGCGCAAGAAAAGGTACACCATTTACCTCGACAGGACTCTTCGCAGTTAACCACAGCATCGAGTGACACCGATCTCACGCACATTACCACCACCACTTCATCCATCCGAACTGCTCCTCCCTCTAACCCAAGAAAGTCTACATCCTCAAGCTCCATTCAGAAAAGAGAGTCCGATATTCGACTGCAGTACAACCAAAGACCTGAAAAAGTCCCGGATATTGCTGCTGAAATGGAAAAATGGTATGCTACCACAGACAGGTATATAAAAGAAGGCCTCTATTGTGTAGTGAAATCAAAATTTAATAATTCTCTTTGGAGTCTAGATATGGATTCATCAAGTGTGATCAATTGGCATCTAGTACAAAGTAAATATCTTTTAAAAATTTCCCTCCTTATATATCACATAATGAAAAAAAAAAAAAAACTTACATGAAATAGAGCGCAGGAAAAGGAAGTGGAGCGATCAGAGAAATGGGCTGATATGTCAGAGGTGGTGCTTCTGCATAACGATCAGGTGCATAGCTTTCCTTTTTCGCAAAAATTCAAATTAAGAGTCTTCAAAGGTATCCCTTATTGTTGGAAAAGAGACGCTTGGTATTTCCTCATCACCCATTGTTTAAAAGAAGCAAAATCAGACTATAAATTATGCAGTCTCTATCGAGTAAGTTTTACTTTACTTATTCACGCTTGTTTCTCTATTATTTATTCTCATCTTTCTTATTCATGTAGGACTTACTCTCAAAGGAATCTTCTCATGAGCGACAGATTGATCTGGATATACCAAGGACACTAGGCGATCACATCATGTTTAAACAGCGTTACGGAAAAGGGTAATAATAAACAAGAGCCATCTCTTTCGATCTTTTCTCCTTATATATATTAATCAACTCTCCTATTTTCAAGTCAAAGAGCCTTGTTTAATGTACTACGAGCATTTTCGAAATTCGATGAAGAAGTGGGTTACTGTCAAGGCATGACAAACATCGTAGCCACTATCCTGATGTACTGCGAAGAAGAAGTAAATACTTACTTTTTTTTTTAATCTCTAAGACTTTGTTTCTAACCCACTCTTTTTAAATTACTAGAAAGCCTTTGTGGTGCTAGTACACATGTTTGCCCGAGATGAATTACACAACTTGTATATACCTGGATTCCCCAAACTCATGGAAAGCTTTTATATCCAAGAAGCTTTATTAAAGCGATACCTACCGAAATTATACCACCACCTGGTAAATAAGACACACGTTAAGAGGGTTATGTATTACAACTAAACCCTTTTTTTTTTATATATATATTAGACAGATTTGGGTCTTTCCAGTGACATTTATTCCACACGATGGTACATTACTTTATTCACGGGCGGAGTTGTAAGCTATCATACATTAATGCGGATCTGGGACGCCTACTTTCTCTGTGGTTACGATGTCTTCTTTTTCGTGGCCGTGGCCTTATTGAAAACCCATGAGCAGGCCTTGATGGAAGGTGATTTGGATGTGTGTATGCAGACATTAGGTTCCACCATGACTGTGCCCGATGATGACCGCTTTATGAAGAAGGTTCAAAAACTTTGGGAGAAAAGTCAACGCAACCGTACTATCGAAACACTTCGAAAAGAATACAAGACTCAACATGACTAATATTTCTAATCTATCTATTCCTTTCTCTCTCTCTTAATACTCTATTTTTTATAATAACTAATGACCTCTCTCTTTTTTTTTTTTTTTCATATTTAATAAATCATTTTTTGTTATTTTGCGTACGCCTTATAATATATATTTTCTTCCTTTAGAGTCTCGAGATTTGAGGCCAGATCAGACCCTCTTGCGTGCACAAATGTGGCCATCAGTGTTTATGCTGTGTCAAACGTTGCATATTTATCTGTATTTTTTAAAACACAGATTTAAACAAAGTCAACGCACCAAACCTTCCCTCGACATGGTCGTACCCAAGCTTTCCACTATCCTTTCTTGAGAAAAAAAAAATACTTTCAAGATGCAAATCTCGTGGTCCAGGTTTTCAATAACACAAGTATCGGCCTTGTAGGTGTCGGAGCAAATAACAGCCGAGCATCAATTTCATCTTGGGCTTTCGGTCCCTTTAGTGCAAGATCCATTTACGGGTTAGGCCACGTAATTTGAAAGGAGTTTTTATACCCAGAATAAAGAAAAGCATAAAGATCATCCTGTTAAAGCAATTCCACATTATAATAGAACACTTGCTGTCAATTATGTACATATTTCAAAATAAGCCTTTTAACAAGCTACCAATAATCAAACAAATCTCATAGGAATGGTGCTTCTGTTGAGATATTCACCTCGAGATTGCAGAGCTGTCTTTTTGAAGTCTCTGTAGTTTGACTATCTACAAACAATCATGGTAAATACATATATTTAACCCAAATACTATTGATACATACCTCTGCCTTTGATAATCTCACATGCACTGACAGAATTGAATTCAGTGCATGATTTGAAGGACGACTTGAAGGAATAGTTATCTGTTTGTAGATGACTATACAGTGCTTATGTGTCTTTTGTACTACTGTTTATTGAGTATCCACATTCAAAGGGATGGTAGGTTTTAGGACTATTAGTTTTATGTTAGCTTCAATTATCAACAGTACGGCTTGTAATTAAGATGGTTGCTAAAGGTCATGACACCCCCCATGTATTGACGCCAAGTGTCCCACAGGTCCTCCTCATCATCATCGATCTCCCAGGCTTCTGCATTTATTAACAAATGAATTGTTTATTAGGCTCATATTTTTTTTATGAGCAGGAGCTATATTACGCATTTATCTTTTGGTTATATGTCCTCCTTCTTCCTATGTCATCCACGTGTAGATGGTACTGGTGGAGGACATGGTTGTCCAACAAATATGTCCCGGAAACAATCGTGAATTTAGCTATTTTTTGACCCTGATATCTTGAGCAGTAGAAGAGATGATACGCTGAGGACTAAGTGTTGTGAACGAGCATTAGGATTCATTGTCTCCAGGTTGAAGTTGGATGTTGACAGGTGTCTGTTTCAAAGTTAACTTTTTCATTTGATGTTTAAGATAGAAAGAACTAAATATACACTAAGGTTTCTTTTATAGAATACCAACTGTCATGGTGAATACCAAAAAGTATCTTTAAAATGATAGGAGGCCTGCGCTAGTTTGCCATTTTTTTTTAACTAATATCATCGTATGAATCTAAATAACAAGTTAGATCATGTTTAAATCCCCCTCCCATGGTATTTAACCTTGAAGTCAAAATTTGAAAAATAAAAAAATAAAACGGAACTAATCTTTATTTATTTATTAAAAGCTACTGAAACGAATTTATACTTTTAGTTGACAGCGAAGTTTCTCATTTTTTTCCTTCCTACCATTATTTATGCTTCTGTTGTTAACAGCAACAACAACATTTATCTCTGCTGTTGTTGCTGTTACTGCTGCTGTTGTTGCCGCCGCCTCCCGCGACTATTATAAGCGATGAAAGAATGTATGAAGATAAGTATAACAAAATACATGTGGATATAAGTTAAAAAACCACACTAATTTGCGTAGCAAATGTCTTATCTTTCTTTTCTTGTACCTTCGGTACCTATAAGTGACTTCGCCACGGGAGGCGGAGGGGTGTCTTGACATATAACTGTCTTTAAAGACTTGGTATGTATGAATACTATTATCGGACATACTTAAAAGAACGTCTAAATTAGATTTGTGTTAAGGTTTGACATTAGATTATTTTTGTTCCATCTTACCGCCTTGGATTACAGAGCCGTATTTTATTTCAACTACGGCTCCAGTAAAAGAAAGACGACGCGAGAAGGTCGTCCCAAATTTACTACGGGGCCCAGCCAACCCCCCCCCCACCAGGAGAGGGGGGTTGCCCATAATTAGGCAGGCCCCTAAAAAAACCTTGCTCAAGGCCTAATCGAGCACAAGAATCTCAATAGGACCCTACGGCAAAGACAGGAAAAGGTCTATTCCAATGCAAGGACCTTAGTAAGACCCTACAGTAGAGTTTCTGTTTCTGGGGGTATGGGATGCACGACTGAAACCTAAAGGAAGCGACGGAAGTACACTACCAGGAGTTGAGCCTACAGCCTAAATTAAAGTCAGTAGAAGCCTTTGCAGCAGAGAGTACAGAGTTACAAGCAAATCCTATTAAGGTCGAAGAGATTAGGTAAAAGTATTCATTGAAACGTAATATTAAAAAACTTGTACTTACTCTTTCCCCGTTAAGTTTGAATTTTACTTTTTCAAACATTTTGGACGACAAATACGCGACTTTAAAGATAAACTGTTGTAGAAGCTTTCATAGGTATGCTTTTTCATCAAAAAAAAAAAATGACTGGATAAAAGAAAGAGAAAGAAAGTAGTAGGGGGGTGCGTTTTTTATTTTTTTAAAAAAAAAGAACAAGTTTATGTCAGCATGAGGTAATTATTGGTTTCATCCTTCGATTAAATTGTTTGAGCCTTTACTTAAATAAGAAAGGCCTAAAAGTACATCACCTATAGTTGTAGGGTGAATGTGGCGCTGCCACTTTCATTTATTCAACATTATTCGGCAATACTTGGTTTGTAAAACTATTCTCCACGCCAGTAAAAGCTTTTGTTATGGAAATAGCTAGTATCAGATGATAATCTATTTAAACGCATATCTAGTTCATGCATACGAAATGGTTTAAATGGATTTCAATACTACTACTACCACTGCCTTTGTATCATGTGAACTTGTATTTGATCTTCTGAGTGTAAATTAATGTTTGATCGGCCAAAGACTAAACCCCGAACCTACATTATGCCGCTTCTGTCAAATAGGCTTCTCCCATCGATTTTTTCTTTCACTCATGTAAGTTTAGGAATTTGTCGAATTTGATCAAGTAAGTCCTTTTTCATCGTATCTCCTCCACAGCTTCGTTCACTGTTTTGATTTCTCCCCGTTCAAGACAAAAACGAAAAAGTCGGGATGTATTGATACAAGCCTCTTCGCAGCCATCTTGGGCTACACTCTCTTTGTGGGTGGTAAATGTGTATCTAATGTTCTTTTTTTTTTACTAACGATAACTATGGCTTGAAATTACAGTAAGAAACGCGGTTTAATTTTCCTTTTTTCAGTAATTGTTTCCTTACTAGTTGTTTAAAGTTTTATTTCAACTTTTATATACTGTTTTTGCCTATATTGTAGACTGATATATATATACTATGAACATATTATCTTTCTTTTCATTGTGAGGAATAAGGGACTATTGAATCTATGTAATTATTTCACATGTGTCCCTTTTTTAACTGGTAACACTATGTACGTATGAAAAATAAGTAACGTCAATTGAGATAGCGAAATCAAAAAGCGCAAACAGTTTATATTTCAACGCTGAGAAAGTTTATGTAAAATGGAAGTAATAATCAGAAACAGATCGCCTGAAAGTAATGCACAGAAGTAAGGTATGAACTGATCGAGAAGATTGGTGTTTATTTGTTAAGGACAGATCGAGCACGATGAGCAGCACGCATGTACAAATAAGATTGAAGCAGCCAACCAAGAAACAAGACCCAACACATACCGTCCGATGCTTTTAAAATGGAACAAGCGTTGTCCATGCCAGTAACCCAAGGGTATGTGATGGGATCATTGAACTGAATTTTCCATTGCATATAGTTTGTCCAATTGCAGCTCATGGCGGAGCCGTCTGTCATGACATCAGCTCCCGGTACTGCAGGCAGCAATGCGGCAAACCATAAGGCCGCTGTAAAGAAAATAATGGTGCTCCGCAAGGTTTTAGAAGGAGACCAAGCTTTGTAATTTGGGCTGGAATCGAAAGCGAGAATGGCACTATAGATCATACTACAAATCGTAGGTATCAGCATGAAAACATAGGTGGCAGGGTATGCAAATGTTGTAAAGCTTCCTACATAAGACAGTGTCAATAAATCAATAGAAATAGGTGTCTTATTTACTTTCATACCGAAACCTGCTAGCTTTGATCCACTATCGATGAATACTTTGATGTTTTTAGACACTCCGATTAATGTGCCAAAGACCACTACACCGATCATTGTATTCCAAATATGAATCCACTGTATCAGATGAAGTGATTTCATTTTTTTTTGTATATAAGGTTATCTAGAGAAATAAAAAGAGAGAAAAAAGGTCAATTAAACTAAATTGAACTTGTCCTTCTATTGTTGTAATTGTACTACAATAAATTATTTAAATTGGCTCACTATATTACCCATGTTCCTCTTACATCTTTGTCTGGGGACTAGATCTTCTCTCTTTCCTTTTCCTTATGTATTCAAAAATGGTGTCATTTGGCAACAAGTCTCCTTTTTCATCAGTTACTGTTTACACCTGCTGAATTACATGTTACACACACAGTGAATGGCTGACACGGTTGCCATGACATTGATGTATATTGCTACGTTCTAATATGAAAAGAAATAGGCGGCTCTCAATCTGCTTGGTAATGAATTTAAAAGCTTTTTTTGTATGTATCCTTCTTTGTAGCATGATACAAAAGCTTCTATAAAAAGTCAGTCGGTAAGGCATACAAGCAAATCTTTCTGTGCCGTATGTTAAGGAAAAGTGGAATGACTCCTTGAACACTACTGGTACATCATTAGGTGAGTTTTAAAAAAAATAAGCTCGTCGTTTAGTTTATGCGGGCAATAAGTTTCTTTTTAGAACGAGCAATTTACCCCAGTGTCTGGGACAGTGATAACTGAAACAAAAAAAAAATAGGCAAAATAATCGGGCGTTTAAATAAGAGATCACTGTGTATCTGCATATGTGGATAATGTTTTCTTTTTGAAGAACTGTCAAAAATCGAACCAAAAAAAAAAAATCTGGAAAAAAATGTCGTGCTTGTACCTTAATTTTTTTTTCTAGAAAATAAGGCTAAAATACACGGAGAAAATAATAATAAAAAAAAAAATTTCATTGGCCTTGTGTTGAATTCATAAAAGCTAAAAAAAAAAAAAAAGTATTGTATGACAAGGCAGTGGCTTACATTGAAAATAGAAAAGTTCTTTATTGCCTGCTTTTCTTTCCCGCCGTGACTATTTTCTCCTTTTTTTTTTAAGAGAAATTAAGCATATATAAAAAGCTTATTTGAAGGGAAGAAAAGTTTTCCTTTATATTTCCTTTATTAAACTTTTTTTAAATATAAACAAATATGGGTTCTACCAAGGTTGATAAGAAATCTAGCAAGGCTGACAAGAAGTCCAAGAAGGTTGTCGAAAAGGTTGTCGAAAAGGTCGAGTCCGAAAGCTCTTCCTCTTCCAGCAGCAGCAGCAGCTCTGAATCCTCTGATTCCGAGTCCGAAGAAGAAGTTGTTGCCGAGGCCAAGAAGGAAGAAGAAAGCTCTTCCTCCTCTTCCTCCTCTGAATCCGACTCTGATTCTGAATCTGAAGAATCTGCCGTCGCTGAGGAATCTAACGATAAGAAGAGAAAGGCCGAAGACGATGAGGTAGAAGTCCCTGCCAAGATCGCCAAGGTTGAAGAAGAAGCTGCTCCTGCCGCTACTTTCACTGTCTGGTGTGGTGGTATCAGTTGGGATGCCAAGGCCGAAGATGTCAAGGAATACTTTGGTCAATGTGGTGAGATCTCTGATGTCAGAATTAGATTAGATAACGCCACTGGTAAGAACAAGGGTTTCTGTCATATTGACTTCACTACCAAGGCTGCTCATGATGCTGCTCTTGCTTTATCTGGTTCAGACTTCCTCGGTCGTACCATTCGTTGTGACAGTGCCGGTGATGGATCTGTTCGTGTTGCCAGAAAGGATGAAAACTACGGTCCCAAGTCTACCAAGGTTTTTGTTGCTAACTTAAACCGTGACTATGACGAAGAAACTCATCGTGCTGCTCTTACTGAAGCCTTCAGTGCTTTCGGTACCCTCGTTGGTGATATCAGACTCCCTTATAACAGAGAAGAAGGTACTCTTAGAGGTATTGGTTATCTTGAATTCGAGACTGCTGAACAAGCTGAAGCCGCTGTCAAGGGTATGAACGCTGTCGAATTAAACGGTCGTCCTTTGCGTACCGATTTCTCCGGTTCTGACGATGCCAGCCGTGTTGGTGGTGGTCGTGGTGGCCGTGGTGGTCGCGGTGGTTTCGGTGGTGACCGTGGAGGTCGCGGTGGCCGTGGTGGTTTCGGTGGTGGACGTGGCGGTGGACGTGGCGGTTTCGGTGGTGATCGTGGAGGTCGCGGTGGTGGACGCGGTGGCTTCGGCGGTGACCGTGGAGGTCGCGGTGGTGGACGTGGAAGATGGTAGATCGCTCTTGTTTCTTTAATTGTACATTTTTTTTATTTCAAAAACCCCCCAAAGTCATTGAGTCATTACATTTTTTTAATTTCATGAATATAGCATTTAGAAGATAAATAACATTCCAAAAAAATAAAAACATTATTTATTATACGCACATTATCATGGTTTATGTTTATTTCCTTTGCTATTTACCTGTCAAAATTTTGATAGATGATGACTTACCCTTTTTAGCCTAAACATTTCATCCTCTAGCCTATTTTATCTTGAATCATAAAAGTGCCAATGACAGACATTTTCTAACTCTTGCATTACTCATTTTAATAGTCAGGCGTGAAGATGCTTAAAAAGCTTAGGATCTATTGAGACACTCAAAATAAGAAGATGTTACCCGGAGATTATGTGTCAATGCCGTTCCCTAACTCAATTATAGCTGGCCCAAGCAAAGTGAGAGCAGCAAGGAACCCGAATATATATATATGAAAGAAAGGATACGGAGAACCAGTGGGAGGAACCCAATATTGTCAAGAAATGTGATCAGGAGATACCAAAAAAATCTTTGAAATAACAAAAGGCCTGTACTAGTTTACCCTTTTTTTTTTATTTCATATCATCGTAAGAACCTCAATAACAAGTTAAATCATTTCTAAAGCCTCCTCCCATGGTATTTAACCTTGAAGTCTATATTTGAAAAATAGAAAAACAATACGGAATTGATTTTTATTAAAAATAAAAATGAATAATCATTTCAACACTCAAATAAAGTCATAGATATTTTTAATTGACAGCGAAGTTTCTCATTCTTTTTGTTTCTTACCTTTGTTGATGATGTTGCTACTATTACTCCCAACAACTATGTTGTTGTGTATTGTTGGTTCTTTTTTTTGTTTTTTTTTTTCTATTATAAACGATGAAAGAATATATAAAGCTATAAGTAAAACAAAATACATATGAATATAAGTTAAACAATCATACCAGTTTTCTAATGATTTTTTTTTTAAATCCGCCTTTATTTCTTTGGTTTCTTGTCTTCTTCGAAATTCGATCAAGTATTGATAGTATAAATTTGTGGCATGGGATAGGGATTCTTTGCTTATACGCATATTCTGTTTTGCATCTATTCATTGTAATGTAAAATATACGGGCGATCATGTAGTTGTTATACAAACTCAACCTTTGATTATATCTTAAACTATGCGCTTGAATGGGTCAAGATTTATTTTTAATTGTCTATTTCCGGCTGTAGTAATGCCGGGCGAATGAAAAGGGTGCGGTCCAAAACCCTTAAAGGTGACGACTCAATTGGGTCAATAGAAAGAGAGAGAGAGAGGACACAATTCTTTTTTTGGCGTATTAGACGTAGTTTACGTAGTCAAGTAGCCTGAGAACTGGATAAAAATCATCAAAAAGTTACCATATACGGAATAAAAAATCACCATATATGGAACACATATAGAGTAACTGAAAACCCTTCATTTTGACCTCTCTTAAATAAAACAAGTACCAAAATATGCCAAAAGATAAATTGACAAAGAGAGACAAAGGAAAACAGAAAGATCTGCGAAGGATTTCAACTTCTGAAAGAAATGAGAATGACAAACCAGTCAATTGCAAAAAACTTTTCATCAGATTAAGAAGACCAACAGAATCTATTGAAGAAGGTGAATCCTCAAACAACAGAGAAATTCATAACAAAGACAACGATTTTGAGCAATCTAATGAGACTAGCAGCGTTTCAAATAAGCTCATTTTAAGATTGCCCAGACATGTTACGGAAACTAGCAGCATTTCAAATAAGCTCATTATTAGATTGCCCAGACAAGTTAAGGAAACTAGCAGCATTTCAAATAAGCTCATTATTAGATTGCCCAGAGTTCCTTTGAGAGCCGAAGCCGAGATCAATACAAAACTTGGTGAATCTTCAAAGATTAGTGAAGACATTGTGCCTGCGTCTGCTGAACATACAAGTACCTCAAACAATCTTACCATAAGATTACCCAGAGATGTTTTTGAAGTGATTGCCGAGATCAATAGAAAAAGGCCACGTCCTAGAATGAATGATCTCGAATCGTCTGAAGATGAACAACCAACCGAGAATAGTAATGAAGGTATGGGAAGGTTTAGACTGGACACCGAGGAATCTCCGAGAAGACGAGAAAGCCAGCATACAAACAGTGAAACAATTAGACCAGAAAATGATCGTCCCGAAACACGACGTGAGTATCAGCGCAACTATCAACGACAAAGGCGTCAAGCACCTATTGTAAGCAGAAATGAAACACAATCAATACTGGATACTGCATTTAACTCTGAAGCAATTATTTAATAGGTTTCATCATGGGAGGATACTAGACGAAAGTATGAAAAAAGCATAAAGGAGGGACCAACTTTAGTTTGCGTATGTTGCGGAGGATTGTTTTTTCTCAAAAATGTATCCCTGGTTGATAAGGAGACAATGCTATCGAAATGGAAATGCGAAAGTGACGTTGTAGAGGTAGCATTTTGGGCCGTTGATAATCATAAATTCGAGGATTTAAACAACGTTACGATTATGAAAGATGGCAACCCAGAGAAGAATTATTTCTGTTCAACCTGTAAAGCTTCTATCAAAAAAAGCAGAGTACCAACAATCGCTTTAAAAAATGGTTTTCATTTTCCGGATAAAGTAGCATGTATCGATTCGTTAACAAGACTTGAAGAGCGTTTGGTATCCCCTCGACATGTATTTCAGTCAATTTGGTCACATAAAGGGCTTTTGGGACAATACAAAACCAAGGGAGGCATTGTTAACGTTCCTGTTAATGTTGATACCACTGTGAGCTGTTTGCCTCGTAATTACGATTCTACTGGCATAATACATATCAGTTTAGCAAGAAAATTAATATTCACGAAAGATTACATAAAGGGTAATGTCAGTCCTGTCAAAATATGGGATGCTGCCCTATACTTGCAATCCACACCTATATATGTCGAATATGATATTCAAATTGCAAATCAAAATGAATGGAATGAAAACAACATAAATACAAATGTACCTGTTCAGACAAATGAGGACGATGATGACACTGTTGATGAACAAGGGATTGAACTTGAAAGCAATGAAACCAACCCTGCGGAAGATGAACCATTAAATGCAGGTACAACGGAATCGATTCTTACCAGTGATAATGATTTCACAATTCGACTTGCTCCTGGGGAAGGAATGACACCTATATCAGTTTTGACTGACAAAGATAGTGATTTCTTATCTTTCCCAAAGGTTTATTACGGTCATAAGCTGGAAGGGTCAGGGTCAGTTTCTTACGGCAATTTGGCAAAATCCGTTGTACGAAGGTTTGATAGAAGAGCTGCAATGCGTCCTGATCTACTTTTGTATATGGATCGCAAATGCTTGTTAACTAAGATGAGTTCGAATATCAGCACTATTTTAAGAAAAAGAAGCAGCAATGGAGCTGATGGCATTCCTTTTACAGCAAAAGACGTGTCAAATGAAGATTATGTCTCCAATCTTTTAAACAAGGATCAAGCTTTTAAAACATTTTCAGGTATCCGTTCATCATCAGAATATTGGAAGAACCAAAAGAAAAATTCTATGGCCATGATCAGACAATTGGGGGTTCCGACTTTGTTTGTAACTGTTTCTGCTGCTGAGACCAAATGGAACGAACTTTTATGCATATTAAAGAAAGTTATAGATGACGATGTTATGACAGAAGATGAAGCTGAAGAGTTATCATACGATGAAAAAGCCAGATTGTTACAAGCTGATCCCATCACCACAGCCAGATATTTTGATCACAGATTCCGAGAACTGAAAAAGACTTGGCTTGACAAAGAAGGGCCTTTTGCTGGATTTAGCATCAACGAGTACTTCTTCAGAGTTGAATTTCAACACAGAGGTAAATTTGGAATTATAATAGATTTTTTGCTGCGTAATTAAAATGTAATCAAATACAGGATCTCCTCACGTGCATATGCTTATTTGGTTGAAGGATGCACCCAAATTCGAAGATAAACAATGTGCAACTCGAGACGAAGCCGACAGTATGAAGAGCGCAATTTGTGAATTCGTTGACAAAGTAATTACTTGCAGCAAAATTTGGGATGGTACCCCTCATCATGATGTGGAGTCTAAAAGCACAGAAACTACCTGGAATAACCTCATCAAAACCAGACAAACGCATAAACATACCAGTACATGTAGAAGAAAAAGAGGGGGTAACGAAATCAAATGCAGATTTAATATTCCATTTCCTCCAATGGAACAGACCGAAATCATGGAACCATTGAACCCAGAAGAACATTCAGCAGATGAAATTAAGCAATTACGCGGCATAAATGCCCGTATCATGGATTACATCAACAATAATTATAAGACTTTGGCAGAATCTGAGATGTCGTTTGAACAATTTTTGGATGTAGTTGAGATATCATCATATCAAACATATGTTCTTGCGTTACGATCCACCTTGAAACTCAACAAAATTTATATCAAAAGAGCACCCAATGCTATTATGATTAATAACTACAACAGAAAAATTATCAGTCTCTTCAGATCAAACATGGACATACAGTTTATTATCGATCCTTACGCCTGTTGTGCCTATGTTTTAGATTATATAAATAAGACTGACCGTGGATTAAGTAAAACCATGGAAGATATATATGTCAAAGAGAAGGAAAATCCCAATTCAACCTCGTTTAATATGTTAAGGTCTTTGGCATCGACATACTATAATTCCAGTGAGGTGTCCGCTCAAGAAGCTGCATATAATCTTCTGGCCATCAGAATGGTTGAAGCAAGCACAGTAACAGTATTCATTCCTACTTCTAGACCTGAGAAACGGACACATATTTTGAAAGGAAAAGATGAGTTAATCAAGTTACCACCTAATTCAACCGACTGCTTTGTTCCTGGATTGATTGAGCACTATATCAATAGACCAGATACATTGAATTTTCTCAATTTGGCACAATTTTGTGCTTACTTTGAAATCAGTAGGAAAGAACCTGGTAAGAAATCAAGAACTGACGAAATTAACGAAGTTGATGAAACCAATGGCACTGGTGATGAAAATGACGAAAATTTGGGTTTAGAAGAAGAAAACGAATTGTCAGGGTATATCCTGCCTGCTGGTCCCGTTGGTAAAGTTTTCCAATTGAAAAACGACTCTGGGTTTCTTCGTCGTCGTGCAAAATCGAAGGTTATTAGATATTTCAAATTCAATATTGATAATGATCGTTCTGAGTATTTTCGAACTTTGTTAATGCTCTACCGTCCTTGGAAAAATGAAGAAGAGGATTTACTGAACGTTGACTGTGAGGACCTGTTCAATAGTAATATTGAAGAGGTCTTGGAAAATAAACAGGAATTTTGTGCGATTGAAGATTCAACCCTCGACTCTTATATGGATCAACTTCACGAAGAGCATTCAAATGAAAGTGAAGAAAATGAAAATGGTGAAAACGAAAATGACGAGGGTCAGTCTACTGGTGGTTCGACTCAGTACTATGATCAAAAAAATGATTTTGGAAGGTATACAGTTGATATTGATGATTCAAGTGAGGGAGACTACCATCGTAGTAACGACCTCTCGGATGATTTGCGTGAAGGGACAGCTAGAAACAACGATGGTCAAAAGACGTATCTTGAAAAGCTTTCTAGACCTGATAGACTCACCAAGTCCAATTTCTATGAACTAGTATCAAAGTTGAACCAAAAACAACGTGAGTATCTCATGCATTCTGTGAACCACATTAGGTATAATCGTGACAGAACTACTGTGCGCATGTTTAGTAGTAGCAATGAATCCGTTAAAACATTTGCCCCATTTTATCATTTTGTAACTGGCGGTGCAGGTGTCGGCAAAAGTATGTTGATAAAAGCATTGTATGAAGCAATAAGCATTGAATTTGATGATGACCGAGATCTTGAAACCAACACCCCATCAGTGCTACTCACAGCTCCTACCGGAAAAGCTGCTTTTAACATTCGCGGTCAAACCCTCCATGGTGCTTTTCAATTGCCAATAAGCCAGTATGGAAAGGGCGAGGTGAATAGACTATCAGCCGATGTAAGCCATTCTATGTGCATTGCATTGAAGGATTTAAAAGTTCTTATTATCGATGAAATAAGCATGGTTGGAGATGTTATTTTTTCTTGGATCGACAAAAGACTACGAGATATTTTCGATTCTTTGCTGCCTTTTGGAGGTATATCAGTTATAGTCCTTGGTGATTTTTACCAGCTATCCCCAGTAGCTTCATCACCTTTGTACTCTACCAAACCTCCGTCAGACCCTTATCTTGCAACATTTGGTACACGATTGTGGAAGGAGTTTGCAGTTCATAGGCTGGTACAGATCATGAGACAAAGAGATGACTTTCATTTTGCTGTTGCACTCAACAACATGGCTGTTGGAGAAATGACTCAAAATGATGTCGCATTGTTTCAAAGCAGGGTTTTACGGCTCACTGAAGAAGAATTAAATGGATTAAAAAATGATGAGGCCGTGTTTCCTCATTCAGGAAACATTGCTCTCTCTAATTCTGAAGAAAGGCCTATTCGATTATTCCACACCAACAATATGGTTCGTAATATGAATAGCGCTATCCTTGCGAACATGGCAACTGAAGGTGCCGTATCTGTCGGTTTTGACAGGGTTCTCGGAGATTGTACGAATGATACTGCTGTCAAGCACATACTTGCTTCTGTGGCTACTGATTCAGTTCACACTGTCAAAAATCTGGGATTGATGAAGCACCTTAGATTACAAATTGAAGCAAGGTATATGATCACTTCAAACTTGGATACATCGGACGGGCTTGTAAATGGCACCACCGGTTATTTACAGCAGATTGACTATGGCACGCTTAAAGGATCATCTGGTGGCGAAAAGAAGCCATTAAGAATATGGATCAAGTTTGACGATGAGACAAGCGGGGCTATTTTGAGAAAAAAACAAACAGCTTTAAGATCAAGAACTCGTTCGGTCTTGGACAACTGGACTATGATTGAGCCGGTTTCATTGCAAATAACCAGTAACCGCAAAACAAATTTGAGGGTTAACAGAAAACAGTTTCCAATTGTTCCCGCAGAAGCCTTAACAATCCACAAATCTCAAGGCGGTACTTACGAAAATGTTGTTGTGTATGATGTAGGAAAGCATAAAATGCAAAGATCTTTAATTTACGTTGCTTGTTCCAGAGCCACAACTGCTAATGGCTTGACCCTTGTGTGCAAAAACAACACTTTTGTTCCGCCAAAACCCTTATCATCTGAAAAAAGCAGTGATTTATACTTAGAAATGCAACGTCAACCAACAATCATGCTTAACCCCACTTTCTTAAAGTTGACGAAAAAAGAGCACTTTCAAATTATCTCGCACAACGTCCAGAGTCTCCAGGCTCATTTAAATCAAATTACAAATGATCCAGTATATCTTTCATCAGATATCATTCTTCTTAACGAAACTTGGACATTACCGACCGATAACTTCGTCATACCAGGATTTAAGTTGGTGTCGTCCTTAGATTGTACAAGCTCTACACGTAAACCTGTAGGATGTTGCTGTTACGTCTCTGATAATGTAACTTGTGAGAGTATGACTTCTTCCTCCGAAATTTTTCGTAGCAATGTCAACTCGTCGTCGGTAAGCGTGTCCACAGTAACAATTGATTCCACAATATATTGTAGCGTTTATGCTTCACCTAGTCCAACACAAAACACTGATCTTTTGCTCGAAGCTTTGGAATTTATAATTAGACACCCATATATTAACATCGTAATTGCTGGTGACTTCAACATCGACTTCAATCAAGATTCCACAGAAAGAACGGCAATAGTTTCTTTCCTGGGCCAACATGGTATCCAAAGCTCGCTTCCTGATTTCGTAAAATCAACTACAAAGTTAAAAACTTTCATCGACAACATTTTCACTAATCAAGACGTAATTTCTTCTGGACGATACATCTCATTCACAAGTTACCATGAACCTCTGTGGATGTTGACTTAAAAGCAAAAATAAATAAACAAATATGAATATTTCAATAATTATAAAATCAACTTTGGGTTTGCTGATGGGTCCTCCGGGAACCGCGTATTTTTACCGGAGCGAAGCGCAGGTCAAAAAATATGTGGTCGGAGGACTGGCCTAATACGCCTTTTAAAAAATGGGATCAGCGACCCGAAGGGGAGCCCCATTTTTTTTTTTTTTTCTGCTCTTGTTGCTTTCACTTTTCAATGTGGCACCCAAACGAACAGTTACTTCTTCGAGCTGCAGTTCGATTTAAGAAGCACGATGGAACACTATTTGTTACACCTCGACGAGTGGCATGGCAGCAATTAGGATCTTCTCAATTAACACCTTCTATTTACTACAATGATATTCTTGGTAAAGAAAAGAATGCTCAACCTTTGCCCTATTTTTTTTTTTAGTTTAACCAGTTTTAGATTAGCTTTGGCACAAACACCGGATGGATCAGCCAAAGTATTACTAAAGATATCAGCCAAACCACCCATTTCAAAAGACTATACGTTCCAGTTCACGTCTGTGAAAAATGTGCAAGAAAGAGAAGCGATTAAAGCACAAATTGCAGAATTATTAGCTCGTGCTCGTGGACTGAGTTCTGCATCCGCCATCGGAACTCCTGTTCCCATGACCCCATCAGCCATAGCCTCTCCTTCACCTTCTACACCTCAATCCGTCAATAACACGGCCTCACCTATATCCTTACAACAACAAGCTGCCACCAACAGTTCTCAACAAAAAGCGATCGGCTCCCCTTCACCCGGTCCTGGTGGTCCTGGTGCTGGTGGAGCTGGCGGTCCCAAATCGTCTCGACAAGAAGAATTCAACGATCGAAGACAATTACTGACTTCCAGCAGAGAATTACAAACACTGCATAAAGAATTAGTAGTGGTGGGAAGAAGTGTGGATGAAGAGGAGTTTTGGTCAAGTCCGTATGTTAAGCGTATTCGACAAAAACTTAAAAAGGATGCTGTATCAAGAGAAGGCAAACAAAAAGGTAAATCGTCTCGTATGGTCGAATTAAAGCCTGGACAACAAGAAGGATCAGATATCAAGTATACGTTGACCAGTCAAATCATTCATAATATCTTTACCGAGTTCCCATCAGGTTTGGTTATTCTATATAAAAATGACAAAATGATTACGGGGACTGATAGATATTTTGATAGTGAAAAGGGCCTATGATACAAATGTTCCTGATAGAGTAAAGCAATAGTAGACATAAGAAGAGGAAAATGGATATATTAAAATGATTATTTTATTAGATGACAGAACAAGCATTCTGGAAGCGATTCTTGGCCTCTGAATTCTTTCATCGATCACGTACTGGCGGAAGATCTCAACTCACACCTTACGATGATATTTTTGATCGATGTTTACAAGAGGAAGACGATGGTATAACATGAGAGGGGGATAAAATTTGCTTTTAGCTAACACGACTTGCAGAAAATTCAAAACCTCCACCCATGTCTCGTATGGATAAGATGCGATTTGATATTGATTTATCCACTACTGCTGAAGATCATTTGGAGAGTGGCAACGCACCGGATTTTACTATGCGACCGGGTAGAGAAGTCTTGTCCTTACCGCTAATTCGTAGATTCAACAAACATTCTTCTCGTGTACTCGAGACTCCCCCATCGTAAGTTTTTATGTATGTGACAATGTCAGTTTTTTTTTAAAAAAACAATGCTCCATGTAGAAGAAAAAAACGGGATGTGACCACCTTTGAACAGGACGTGGAAAAAGATATCATTATTAGAGAGTTATTAGACGAAGCACCTTCTGAAAAAATTATTTTGGATATTCAAGATACCAGACGTTATTTCGAGAGTCAAACAGGAGGACAGGACGAAGTGAAGATTAGTGAACAAGTAATGAATTCAAAGGGGGGGGGGTTGCCTAGAGAGAGAGAGAGAGAGAGAAAAGTACTAACACTCTTTTGTGCTAAAACAAAAGGATACCGTGAATTTATTATCTGGATATAAAAGGAAATTTGAGGGATGGCAGCCTGAAATGGCTAAACAAGTGATGGAAGCTAGATTAGCAGATAAAGTTTGTTTAGAATTAACAGCGACAATTAAACGAAAAATTAGACACGATGATAAATCAATTAGTGGTATTTTGGCTTATACAAGTTGATTATTTTTTTAATATCCAGCTATACTGACACCTTTTTCTTTTCTTTCTGTATGGATACAGAGGTGAGATTACCGCCCCAGGTTCAACAAAAGATTCAAGGCTATCATTCTGCCACGAATGAGATCCTCCGTCATTTCTGGTCCTCTTTTGAACCTTATAAACCCGAAAAGAATATCCGCATGATTGAAGCATTAAAGAAACAACAAGAGAAATTAAAGGATATTTTAGGCGCTGTGGCAGGCTCTGATGGCGATGCTGAGAGATGTAAACAGGTAAAAAAATCACAGTTATGTGGAGAATATCGATTAGCAAATTAACCTCTTTTTTTAGACCTTGATGCCTGTATTACAAGCGGTGGATAGAGCTTTAGAAGCATCAAAGAAGCGTGGAAAAAAGAAGCGTGTATGATAAGCAAAAATCAAAATAAATGTAAATATAACATCACTTATAAAAAGACCCTTATTATTCTTTACGTGAAAAAACATTAAAAGGCATGTGCATAAATCATTGAGGAGGTTTATTGTCGACAGTCAATGTTTCACAAACTTGTTTTGAGAGGCTCGAAATGATAATTAGACAATTGTACACTTATAAAAAAATGCTTGTATCTCATGGGTGAAATAGAGAAACATTACCAGTATGTTTCTAAAATAAACATATGAAACCGCAAAAAAAAAAAAAAAAAAAAAAAAAAAAAATGGCAAAAAAAACCTCCAGTTTGTTTATTTATTAATTGTTTATTCTCTTTTTCCTTATTCAAATAAAACATGTCTGGCATTGATTCATTACATATTACCAGTCCAGACTTAGATAACAATGCCCCTTATACTTCATATGGACATAAGCGGAACAGTATATCATCAGGCGGATCAACACTATCACCGCTTGAAACACCCATTGATTTTCTATCGCCCAATGAAGACCAAGTGGAACGTAAAACACCCAAGAAGGGAGTCAGCTCTTTTATCAGTAAACTTCACACGTAGCTTTCTTACTAATACAAAAAGAGTACAACCGATAAACTAATTAAAGAAATGTGTGTATCGAATTAGGATGGTAGAAGATGGACGTCATCAAAACTTAATCTCTTGGAATCCAACTGGTACATCATTTTTCGTATATAACGCACCACAATTTGCACAAGAAGTTTTACCCGAGTATTTCAAGCATAGTAACTTTTCTAGCTTTGTTCGTCTATTAAACATGTAAGCAGAAAACAAATCAAATGTCAAACAGGTTGAACTAACAAGTAAACAAGGTATGGATTTCACAAGATTAATAAATCTCCTCGAGGACAAAGAGGCCATAACGAGAATGAAATATGGGAGTTCTCTCACCCAAAATTTCAACACGGTCGAGCTGACCTTTTAAAAAGTATCAAGCGAAAAGCCATGGATTCCGAACTGCTGAGACGAGAAACAGGAGATATACAAGCTTCATTTGCATCACTTCAAATGTCACAGGCAGACTTGTTGCGGCAGTTCAATACACTGCAGGAAAGTTTCACCAATATTCTGCAAAGTTTTGAAGAAACCAAAAAAGTTCAGCAGCAGCAAGATATAATGATACGCCAACTTGCAGAAAGACAAGGTTTATCCCCTGATGAATTGATCAAAGGTAATTATATACTCTTGTCGAATGATATACATACTAAAAGATGAATAATAAAAAGAAGCCGCGTCGGCAGAGTTACAGTCAAATGCTACGCCCAAGGACCCTATAGCGGTGGTGGTGACACCAGACCAAGAGACGTATAATCCAATGCAGTTCTTGAATGACCCATCTGCTTGGGACGGACATACTGCACCTGATTTAAGTATGCCGATATATGATTCAGGGCCTTCGCCATTATCCCCCTTGTTATTTGATACAGCAGTGAACACACCTTTACCTCCTAGTCCAAACCCTCTGAAGGGATCACCTATGCTTGGATCACCTATGCTTGGATCACCTATGCCGCCAAATCAAGATGCACCGCTTCAATTCGATGATGCAAATACCCTCGGCTTGGGATTCAGTTAGTTAATTACATAGAAGAAAAAAAAAAAAAGTCCACGATTAAGGTTTTATTAATTGACATATTTTTCATTGTCACACACAAAAAAAGTTTATTTTTTTTTAATGCAAAAGAAGCATAATCGATTGTTGCTAATTAATAATAAATACTGCCTTCGATTTTTAAATGGTCATCATTTTCGCCTTCTTCTTCACGGATATAAGCAAATATTCTGTCGCACATGTCGAAATATTTGAATTGAGATTTTAATTGCTGATCTAAACAAATAAAAGTGAGTATTTTAGGAAAAGAAGGAGAAAAAGGGAGTGAGATTTTCCGTAGAATAAAATAATTGGATAAACATGTACCTTTATTGTCAGCCATCAACGAAAGAAGTTGTTTTTCCTGTTCTGTTGTGTTCCACCAAGACTTACCTGTAGCTCGACTGATGGCTTCCCATGTAGACCACAGCCAAAGTATCTTGTCATAAATCTGTTCAGGGGACTTTGTGTGCTCAAATGGAATAGCCTGTGATAAAAATAGACAATACACGTCGTTCATCTTCATATAAAAATCGGTTGGTGCCTTCACCTACTTCAATTTCTAATTCTTGTAGCAATAACTCAATATCCTCGTCACTCCATTGTCCTTGACCGTCTAATGCTAATTTAGTGGCCAATGCCCGCCTTTTCTTGTCATCGAGCTTGATTACAAATGTGTCGAAATCGTCATCCGAACTATTCTCACATTCTTCTGAAGAATTTTTAGTTGACATTTTTAGTAAGGAAAAAGATGTGTAAAAGAAGAAAAAAGAAGAACCGTTTGAGGGTTTAGGACCGCACTGTTTTTTTATAATTTAACCTTTTTATTTTTTTTCCCCCTAAAACCAAAACAGGAGTGCCTTAAGGGGGCGGGGTTAAGTGCATAGAAAACCTTGTTAGTATTCAAAACATCATTTTTAATCATTCGTCTTTTATAGAACAAACAGTGCGGCTGGCGTATTTTTCTTTTAATGACGCTAATCGGAATACAATTTGTCGGTTTTATTTGAAAAATGTCACACATGAATCATTCGTCGTGCATAATCTGATAAATGCTCTCAGAGATAGACGCTTCATTTTCCCTTTTTTAATTATTATAATACGCAATTCTCTCTTTTCTTCCCTACACCATTACTAGTGTTGCGCATCGGCGAATATACCACATCTACTGATCGATGAACATCCATTTAGCATTTTGCCCGTCGTGAACATCATCCGAGAGTCCTATTAGAGAGAGATATAACGGACCGATATCCCCAGAGAAAAACTAAACCCGTATCAACTCATCAATACCCTTTTGTAAGATTACAAAAGCAGCAAGAATACATGAAAATTTACGAATAATTACAATAGTGCAATGACAGCAATGATCCCACATTGAAAACCAACACTCACAAGGTCATTTATGATTTAATACTTTTCAACAGGGCAAAGGATTAAAAACAAAAAAGTTGGCTAGGTGGCACTCAAGGCCCTTAGATTTACCCGCTAGCATTAAACAACTGGAGTCAGCAAAGGCGAATGAAGGAAGAGCATCTCTAATTAGTCAAGAAGGTTCCTAAACAGTTAATCAAGGACATCATTTAACAAGGAATATCAAGAAAATATCTGTAAAACTTGGAGTATTCTATGGGAACCAGCGACCATACGAGTCACCCCCCCCCCTTCTCCTCAAACAGCATAATCCCTCATCTATCATTTAGAATTTTAACAACTCAACTCAACAGTTACACCACATTGATTTTTCAACAGCAACGCCAACAACAAACAAATCAGCAACAGCCGATTCAGCAACAAACCATCAACAATCAACAACATTCCCGTGGTATGGTATCCTGCCTGGTGACACACTTAGATACAATTATTTTTAAAAAAAGAAACCAGGTACCCATGGTTACTGTCAATAGTGAGAGACAATTACACAGTTCCGTTGGTAATAAACCAACAAAGAGTAAAGGGTATTAACGTTCAACAAAGCAAAACTGACTAGTCATGAAGACGCAAATGTTAAAAGCAGGAAACAGTTAAAATGCAGTCCTATTTACATTCACATTGAGGTTCAAGCTACATAATGCTTGATTTAATTGTATAAACTGGTCCTTTCATAATTATTATACTATGCTAACTTACATAATAAACAGTTGAAAAGTGTAGCCTCACACACAGGTACATATTCCAAGAGAAAAAAAAATATCATATCGATCAATATATTTGTAAAAGATGTATGTATTATTTTTATAATTAATAAAGTACGTATCCCGATGTAATACTCGAGCCCTTGTTTATCATCATTCTTACAAATAAAACACTCTCTCTCTCTTTCTCTCTCTCTTTGACTCTCCTTTTTATCTAAACAATTTATCTCGTCATAAAAAGCATTAATTGTTGGTGTCTTTAGCTCAAATGGGTTCATGGCAAATATGATTTTTATTTATAGATAACCCAAGCGTAGAGAAATGAAGAAAGTAAAATAACGCCGAAAGCAATTACACAATTAGATGGAATTAGATCTATAAAAGGCATTGGCATTTTTCCATGCATCTCACTCTTAAATAGAATAATAGTTTAGTGGTATATGTGGGAAAACCAAAAGTGGGTTTTAAGAAAAAAAGTCCAAATAATCCTTATTTCGAATACTCTTAAATCGAGAAACTGTGATGCTCTATTATATTTGATAAACTTGCGCAACAATTAAAAATTCAAGTTCAATTAATTACTCATCTACCATTGCCTATAATCTTTGTCCAAATTTCACTCTTCTTGTTCGATTAGGACAACAGAAATGACAGACCTGCAAAAAAAGAATGTTTGAGGAACAAATGACAAAAAAAAAAAAAAAAAAAACTCTGCTTTAGTGAGCTTCCGTCCCTCTGTATAGTGCCGATATACAGGAATGTAATCATCATCAAACAGAAGGGGATTAGCGCCACACTTTAACCATAATTGCCTCATATTAAACGTATACCCACTCCCCTTAAAATTTAAATCTGGATTACGCCCAAAGTTTTATTAATTTTTTTTTTTATTACGCATTATTTATATTATTTTGTTATGATGTCTATAATTTGCTATCACCACTAGTTGAAGACTTGTTAAGCATAAAGTTCCAGAAGGCACCACATACACTTCCCACGGTAGAGATCTTGGCTCCCACACCAGTAGGTAAACCATACACCAAGACACCGAGAATTTTTCCTTTGTCTTCATTGTAAGGAGGATATCTGCAAGAAGCAACAGGCTCTGACATTAAATCCTTCACCATGGTCGATCTTAAATGGGTGAAAGTCTCGAATGATTTCTCTCCGTGATAAGCTCCCATACCGGAAGGTCCGACACCGCCAAAGGGCAAAGAGAGTTCTTGAAGATGCATCAAGATGTCATTCACAAGCACGCCACCCGATGACGTATTGTCCAGAATCTTGTTGTAGTTATATTTGGCACTGGCAAAGATATAGAGCGCTAAAGGTTGATCTCTGCCATTCACAAAGGCAATGGCTTCGTCCATGTCTTCTACAGGAATCACAGGAAGAATGGGGCCAAAGATTTCTTGTTGCATCAAAGCGTTATCAGGAGTCACGGGGCTAACAATAGTAGGGGCAATGTAGAGATCTTCACGATCTGTCTCTCCGCCAATCACAATGGTAGAGGGATCACAACTGTCGAGCAACCCCTTTAATCGGTCAAATTGACGCGTACTAACAATACGACCGTAAGACCCGGATTTTTGGGCATCTTGACCGTAGTATTCTACAATGGTTTTACGGAAGGCTTCTAATAAGGGCTCGAGCTTGCTTTTAGCAACCAAGACATAATCTGGTGCAACACAAGTCTATCAAAAAAAAAAGGGATGATTAGTAATTGTTCTCTGACTGTGATTTTTATAAATCGCCAACACTTTACTTGTCCGTTATTGAAGAACTTGCCCCATAAGAGTCTATGCGCCGTGATATTTACATCTGCATCTTCAGTGACAATGGCAGGTCTAGAAGTAGATAAATAAATAAAAGATAAGGGTCGTACATCATTAGTCACATCATATGCAAATCGAAATTAAAAATTCGACTTACGATTTACCACCCAATTCAAGTGTGACAGGAGTTAAGTGTTTGGCGGCTGCCGTCATAACAATCTTACCCACAAGACCATTACCGGTATAGAAAATGTGATCGAATCGGTTTTCTATAAGCTGGGTTAGTGATCTAACGACAAAAAAAAAAAAAAAAAAAAAAAAAAAAAAATGAGACTAACCTAAAACAGCTGTGGTTTCTGGAATCGCACCCGTAATCACAGTGTAGGCACGAGGATCAAGATACTTTGGTAAGATAGTTGCCATCAATTCAGCAGTATGTTGAGAAACTTCGGAAGGCTATATTTACGGAGAATGAACCATGTTAATACAAAAAAAGAAAAAGAAAAAAGAACGTGAATTTCATTTTAGAAAGACTGTATTACCTTAATAGCAATGCAATTACCAGCTGCAATGGCACCGACAACAGGCATCAAGAGCAAATTAACCTACATATAAATAGAAATTCTATGTATTGAGTTGCATGTTCACTTTTCTAAAAAAGAAAAAAAAGGGAGTTCTAAGAACGGCTTCAACTTACGGGATAGTTCCAAGCACCCATGACAAGGACAACACCTTTAGCCTCCTTTCGAATAAAGGTCTTATCGGTAGCATTCATAATGAATCGCTTGGTGGTATAAGTAGGCTTGGTGAATTTATCCAAGTTCTTGATCATAAATTCACATTCATCCACAATGGGAGAGATCTCGCCCACATCGCACTCCATAGGATGCTTACGTAAATCTTTCCAAAGTGCATCACATAAGAGTTCATTGTTTTCGTTACAGAAACGAATCATATTCGCCAACTGTTGCTTACGGAATGCAACATCCTTTGTCAGGCCTACACACATAAAATTTAAGTTACTATTTGATCTGTCACTGCTAAATTCTTCTAATTTTTTTTTTTTTTTTTTTTTTTTTTTTACCAGTGTTAAATTGGGTGCGAAGGGATTGAATAATAGAAGGAACGGCTTCAATCGAGGTATAATTAGTACCAGTCATTATTTATTATATTATTAAAAAAGAAAGTAAAAAGAAAGTATGTGTATAAAGTAGAACAATTAAAAAAAAAACAGATTTTTAATTTTATTTTATTTTTTCGATTATTTCAGGCGGAGCATTATCAAATCACAGAAATATTAGGTATGACATGTTGTAACCAGGTATAGGCTTTAGCATATGAACTTGTGTTTCTGGCTATATCGAGATGCAAATACTGTCATTGCAATACAAGACAGAATGTAGCCACTAAACTTGAAAAATGCAGAGCGAGAGAACTGTCTTTCTTCTTCGGGTGTACGGAATGAAGAGTAGATCTTCCACAGATTAGGAAGTGCCATGGGGTAGAAATACTCAAAAAATAATTATTTTAGGGTAGAAAAGAAATAAAATAACGGCAACACCAGTTTATAGTGTAAAAAGTCACGCCTTCTCTTTTTTTTTTGGGCCGCTTAAATTATACAGCCGCTTTAAAAAAACTCTAAATCTTTATCACAACAAAATCCGCTTGTGATAAAACGACGGAACGGTATCCAACACGAGATTATATCGAGTAAGAAAATTAAATCGAGAAACATCTGTTTAATTAAAGCCATGGCGTTGTTAAAAAAAAATTAAATTAAAATGATGTGCACGCACACGCCTCTTTAAAAAAAAATTGGGTTAAAAAATCTGGCCGTTGTACAATGGTGGTTTCCCAGGAAACCATAACTGTTTATGTGTATACTGGTTTTCGAAACATGGGCGCTTTTTTTTTTTCTCGTAAACATTAAAAGTCGAATCAGGTTGCTCCAATCTCTGGTTTCCCCGGGTTTTGTACAAGTTGTGTGATGTTTCCTGTTTGCGATAGCTCACAAAAAAAAACAAATAGCGGTGACTGACTTTTGGACGGAAACCCAAATATATAATTGTTATTCCACAAGAAAGAAAGAAAAAAAAAACTCTTTCGACATCTTGACTAAAAACCAAAAAAAAAAAAAAGCAAGATGTCTGTCTCATTAAGTCTTGTATTCAACTCTATTGGACTTGCTTCCAATACATATGCTCTGCGTTTAATTAATTCCCCAGAATTTGCCAACCCGCAATTTCTTGGTTTTGGTGGACAATATCAGGTACGACAATCAAGAGTGAAAATAAAAAAAAAAAAACGTGTTTCTCACACTTATCTAGTATTTGACTATCCTTGGTTTGGTTACTGCTACAATTGCCTTTTCATTGAAAACGATTCGCCACTTTATTCCCAACTTTTCTCCAGGTAATAGAGAGCATATGTTACAAGACGAGTATTTTCTTTTTTTTTGACATGTTTCTAAATATAGCACTGTATGAGGTTGTCACGAATATTGCCACACCCGTAAGTAGTTAGTTGGATAAACAGACATGATCCATGTTCTCATTATACAAAAATTGTTAGTTGGAAGGCCTTATTAGTGTCTTATACTGGACAATGATGCTGCTGGATCCTCATTTGTTAATCCCCAAAGATTATCCCGGAATTCCTATTATGATGGATTTAACACTCCACTTATTCCCTGCTGTTTTTTTGTGGATTGATTTCTTAGCGTTTGATACGCAATTCAAGCGATCCGACAGACATGTTAAGGTAATTGGTGCCTTTGCTGTCTTTTACTTTATTTGGTCGTGGTACTGTCAATCGGTTAATGGGTTCTGGGCCTATCCTTTCTTGGCTGATTTCAATCTGCTTATGCGTACTGCCTTCTTTGCAGGCTCAGGGCTTTTGTGTTGGGGAATGTATGAAGTAGGAGCCAAAATCCATCTTAAAATCCATGGCAGACGTCTCCCCATTCTTCAAGCCAAAGAGACCTATCTCATGCAATAAAATATGACAAAAAAAAAATTGTGTTGTTGATTGACGTCACGAAAAAAAAAATTCAAAAAAGCTGTGTGTGTGTGTGGCGGTGTTTAGAGTCGGTGGGGGGTGGTTGGTGGGGAGGGGTAAACTAGGGCTTTATTGTTTATTCCCTCTCTAAATTTTTTTTTTTTTTTTTTTTGGCCTTTCCTTGTTATACATTAATAAATCAACCCCCTTCTCTATAATTATATAAAAAAAAAAAATGAATTCCATGCGTACCCTCATTCGTCAGGCTGCTAAGCCCATGGCCACCAATGCCTTTGCTAAGCGTTCCATTTCTTCTTCTCCTGCTTGTCTTTCTGATGCCCTCAGTGTGGTAAGCCTTTCAAAGTGCTAATTGATTCATGCTATTTTTTTTTATTAATCATTTCTTTAATTTAATCACCTCATTACCTCATCACCTCACCACCTCACTTTACACACTTTTATCTTCTTACAAATAACCAGCATCGTGACACAGCTGAGAACAATGCCAGCATTCCCTTTGAATTCGACGGTGAAAACAAACAACGTGTTGTAGAGATTTTAAAGAAATATCCTGTTCAATACAAGAAGGGTGCCATCATGCCTCTTTTAGATTTAGGTCAAAGACAAGTTGGCTTCACCTCCATTTCCGTCATGAATGAGGTTGCCCGTTTATTGGAAGTTCCTCCTATGCGTGTGTATGAGGTTGCCACTTTCTACACCATGTATAACCGTACACCTGTTGGCAAATACTTTTTGCAAGTCTGTACCACAACTCCTTGTCAATTGGGTGGATGTGGTTCTACAAAGATCTTGAACGCCGTCAAGGAAAACCTTGGTATCAAGGTGGGTGAGACTACCAAGGATGGTAAGTTTACTTTAGTCGAGGTCGAGTGTGCTGGTGCCTGTGTTAACGCCCCCGTCATGGCCATCAATGACGACTACTATGTAAGTTGTGTTTGATCAGTTTTTTTGTTTGTACACAAAATTTAAACAACATATAAAAATTATAGGAGGATTTGACACCAGAGACTACCGAAAAGCTTTTGGAAAACTTGAAGGCTGATAAGCCAATCACACCCGGTCCTCAATCTGGACGTCATACTTGTGAGTATGCTCCTGGTGTCTACACCACCTTGAACGAAGAACCTTATGGTCCTGGTTTCGCTGTCCGTGCTGATTTGTAAAGATTAAAAAAAAATATAATATAAAATCATGGTGTGTGTGGGAAGAGGGATAAACATTTACATATATAGAAAAATAAAAAAATTCGCAAAAAACACATTTTTTTTTTTTATTAATGATGGTAAATGGTATAACTGGGGATGCCATAGACAGAAAAACCCATGGATTTTACAATTTTGGCAAACCCTTCAGTGTCTAGTTCGTGCTGATAAACAAATGGTGGGAACACAGCACCCTCTCTGTGTACAGTGGCTTTAACCATAGTAAAGGTAGTACCAACACCGTCTAAAGGCACTTTATAGTCTTTACCGGTATTTGTAGGCATATCCACCAGCTAATAACCAAAAAAGAAAGGCAGGTGTTAGTCAAAGAAAAAAGAGATGGCAGAGTGAGTCAATAAAACTTACTAAATTACGTCCGACTGAATACTCATTGTAATCTGAAAATAAAAATAACCCAAATTATTGCTTAATAAAACTAACAAAAATTGATCGTGACACACAAAGATTTACTACCTTCCATCAAGACTTGATTCAAGGGTAATTCTTGTTGGTATTTCAAGGATGCATCGGATTCTTGCCAGTTATTTCGGTCGAAACCCCAGAACTCGTCATCATCTCTCTTGAGTAAACAATTGGGCACAACGACATCAGCATCCGCCATCATTAAGTCTTCAAATATAGTCTGAGGATAAGAGTATAATCCAATGTCAACCCAGACAACCCAGCTATGATATTCCTTTAAAGAGATCGACAACAAGAAATTCCTTGCTCTCGCTAATGTAGCTCTCTTTGAATCTAACGAAGTATCATCGGTTTTGGAAGGCACTTTGAAATCCTTTTGGTAGACGTCAATCGTATCAAACGTGTTTCTCCATCGGGTCTGTAATCGGTTCACATGCTGGTAGATCTTTTCAAGGCTGTCGTCTGTGGAGTCTGATACCAGTAAACCAATGGAAATCAGCGAGTTTGGGTAACTGGATTTATCCAGCAAGTCGAAATAGTTATCCAGATAGGCTTCATCATTGCCTACCGTGGTTAAAACTAGCACATGTTCCTGTGATTGTTTGCCTGCCCTGGTGGAATTTAAATCATTCAGGTTCAAATAAGTGTGTTGTCGAATAGGTGCTGTCTCGTTATCTGTTGGTGATCCGATCAAGGACCGTGTGATATGGCAACTGTATTGATACACCGGTTCTGTCTCTCCAACCTGATATTGCGGTAATTGATCAAATCGACCAAAGTAAAATATGCCCGCCATCAATAAAAGTCCAACCACAATAATACGCTGTTTTCCTCTAAATGTAGATAATGATGACACCATACTCTATATATGTGTGTATTTAAATAAGGGAGAGAAAGAGAAAGAGGGAAAAAAAAGATAAATAAAAAAATTTCCCTTTCTTGTTTAAAATAACCCACTTTGTACTGAGATCTAATAAAACTTGGGATTTTTTCTTGTGTATCTGGGCTTATTCTTGCTATTTTAAAAAAAAAATTAAAGGTTCTGTTTCCCTGGTTACCCTTTACTTTTGGGTAGATAACCGTAGCTTTAAATTTGTATCCATGACAACCTTTTCTTTTCTTTAAAAAAAAAAAGCTTAAAAATCATTTGGATCGCCAGTACAAAATAAAAACAACAAAAACAAAAAAATAAAACACAAGATGGAGGAGCTAAAACGATTGGAAGATGGAAAACTCGCAAAAAGAAAACAAAAATAGATTTTCCAAAAAAGTAACAAAATAAAAACGAAAAAAAGTTCCAGGCCTAAAACACACAAAAATGATCGACCAATTGGATGCACAAATTAATGTATTTGGGAGGTATCACGAAGCTTTCTTTTTTTTTATTAAGTCAGTTTTGCTGCTGTTGTGGTTGACACGATATACATGGGTGGTTGTACAGTCATGGGACAATCTTTATGAACCATCAGTAACCTTCGAAGACTCAACACTTCATCTCTCATCACATTGGCTTGCATCTGTAATTGCTCATTATCATTGGTCAAATACTCGACTCGTTCTTGAAGATTTGTCAACCATTGCTTTTTTCTCTGTCTACATTTCAGGGCAGCTATTTCATTTGGTAATAAAAGTGTCACGAAATAAAAAAATATATTGCAATTTAACTTTTTTATTTTTATTTTACCTTGGCGGTTTCTTTCCAGAAAATTTCTGCGTTTTTCGTCGTTATGATCTTGATCGCCCGAATAGGAGGCTTTTCGCTTTGTGCCTTGATGGATGACATCTTCATCGTCCTCTGTGCTACTACTCATTGAGCCTGTTCGCACGCTGTTATTGTAATGCGGGAGATTCATGTAGGTTTGTTTAAATAGACCTTGTTGCTGTTGCTGTTGTTGTTGCTGTTGTTGCGGATAGTTGCTGTCCGTATGATTAAACATGGCATTGTTTGCATACATGCTTTGCTGTTGAAGATCTGGCCAAAGCATTTAAAAAAAGAAGAGAGAGAGAAAAAAAAATAAAGAATTAAAAAAAAAAAAGTGTGCCTCACTCCAAGTATAGGTTATAATTATGTTTGACCACTTTGTGATCGGAATACGGAATCATGGACGGATATGCGATCGGTGCAAATAAAATAACAAAGAGAGCCTTCTGTATAAATCAGAAAACATAGGAGAGAGAGAGAAAAAGGGATCAATATTTCAACATCATGCCACATCCACTGCCGTCTACAAGCTATTTCTTATGATTGAAAACAATTTTTTAAAAAAATAAATTAGCGCACAGACAAAGTTACAATATTTCATTGCTAAATTGTTGGAGTTCAATGGCAGAATATTCATAAAATAAAAAAAACCTCCCAGGGCAAAACCACAAAAAAAAAAAAAAAAAAAAAAAAATGAGTCTAAATAATTGTGTTCATCATGAGAATAAGGGGGGGGGGGTGAGACTAATGCAGATGAAAGAAGAAAATCAAATATTTTTGAGTCTAAGTGTAGACTGGGTATCGGGTTTGATGAAACCCATACCCCTCGCTTTGTATTTGAAATGCAAGCTATAAATACATACAGTGCACTTGCATTACATTTCGGTAAATCGCATAATCTTGATTATTCCCAAAACCTATAAAATATTTCATTGTCCGGGAGCGGGGAGAAGAAGGAGCTCACTCCTTAAACTGGAATAAAAAGTATAAAATTAGGGTGGAATGTTGGGTATTCGGTGACACTGTTGTAATTTCCCTGGGTTAGTTTCTATTCCTGGAAAAAAATTTCTTTGTTTGCCCCCTCTCCCCTCCATAATGGCACACAAAAAAGAAACGAGGGAGCATTGGCTATTAATTAACATGGTTGATTGAAATTGTGTATTTTCATATTATCAATCGTGTTTGTCTTGGCTTCTTCTTTTTAGAGTGACACCACGGATCGGCAGAAGAAGATTTTGAATTTATTGCACGTTTAATTTTCGTGTTACTCTTTAAATCTCACTCCATTATAACCTCTTGGCAAAAAAAAAAAAAAAAAAAAAAAAAATCCCATTTTATGCCATTCCCATATTGGAACAAGACTTAAACGTACTTGACTTTTTTTTTTTTCAATTGTTGCTGTCACTATAATTAGGATATCTATCCATTCAGTAATCGTAATGCTATTAATACTATATTGATTGACGCATTGCCAATTATTGTATGTAGTATTTAGCAAATCAAATCAATGTTACCATGGTTCATACTCGTTGCTGTATGTTGTTTGACCCACGGGAACAATGTGAAATCTGACATTGAATTGTGTTGGTTGTAGTAAACAACTTTAGGGGGGAGCGGGGAGGCCAAAACTCAAGAAGTTGAAGGCATATGCTATTTTTGTATTTAATCAAATAAAACAGAATGATATATGTATCAATTGATACATTAACAATTCAGTTGACTCTGAATTATTAATTACAGTAAGAAAACCGTAATTCCTATATGTCACTCGATTTTTTTTTTTTTTTTTTTTTTTTTTTTGTGTATAAAAAAAAATAGAAAAAAAGGTTACCATACCATCTTTCTTTTCTATCTATCTATTTTTTTTTTTATATATATATATATCTTGGGAAAAAAAAGTATGCCGTTTTCTAAAGTTCATGAAGTCAGTAATAGAATGCAATTCTTATCCCCACCCGTTACTCCAAAGCAGATATTTGAGACTTCATTTCATACAACAGGCAGACAAATTGAAGAGGAGTATTGGGATTCTACATCGACCGAAGCTTCCTCTTCACCTTCTTCCTCCTCTTACTATTTACCTACATTAACTGACCCCAAGGCAAGAACCAAGAACACAGTGATGTTTACATCCATTGTTCTATCTTCCAAAAGAAAGCAGACACCAGTGCGCTCATTGCCTGCCTCGACGGAGGGAACTTTTTTTATGCCTACCTTTATAACCTCGCCTGCGAAAAAGAAGACAAAGAAGCATGTGAACATCAACACGAGTCAACAAAAACCTCCAACACCACCTCTACCATCAAAGGATGGACCGAGCCCGTTACCCACCATCATCAAGTCGGTTGCACCAAATCAGAAAGTGGAGGATAGCGTAATTCTCGCACCAGAAGTATTGAACGACCAACAGAAAGATGAAATATGTATCAATAAAAAGGCCAAAACAAGCGAGGCATACATCTACGATACCTTGAGCGCGGACTGGGATCAAGCAGCCGTATTCCTAAATAATGAGCATTGGATACCTAATGTCGATGTCTTCAATAGAAGGCCAATGGTCCGAATTTCCTGGAAAGGTATGTCCAATGAATATTCTCTATTCTTATCATCACGATTGCAAGAAAACTAAACTCATTTTACCCTAACAAAAAAAGGATCTCCACTTAAAATCCGTAATATGCCTTATTTTGAAAAATTGCACGCTGGTGAAGTCACCATTGCCGCTACACTTCGATTAACACCTGAACAGTATCTCAAATGTAAATGGGCTCTTATCCTCGCAGCAAAAGATGCTTCTGAAAACAACACCTTGTTTCGTAAATCGGAGGCGCAAAAAGTTTGCTGTATTGATGTGAACAAAACAAGCGTTCTGTGGAATGCATTTGGCAAACTGGGTTGGCTGGGGTCCAAGTGGCCTCAATAAAGAAAGCTTAATATTCTTGCTCAGCTACAAAATCACAATTGTCTTTCTTATTGTATTTCTATATCCCCCCACTCGCTCCATCCCCCCAACCCTTCACTCAATTTCTGTAAATAACATGCCCCATTCACCTATTTATCTATTTATGCCCTGCTATGTTTATTCATATAAGCCCTCCAAATTAATAAAAAACAATTGTAAATCGAAATTGTATACATGTCCTGCTTTTGTAACACTAAACAAAAGCGCAGTATGGGCTGAAGCTTCTTTTCTACTAAACAAACGTGCAATGGCAGTTATTTTTGGTTTTTATTTCAGTTTATTGTTAGTTTAAACTGTAGATAGACATAAATTATCACTTTCACAAAAAAAAAAAAAAAAATCAAATGGAGGGGGGGGGAGGGGAGCGCTCTTTCGGAGGAAAACTGGATCACGATTTCTTAAAATAGCGAGTATAGTAACCAGTCACTTTATAAGATGTAAGCGTATGTTTTTTGTGTAGGTTTCATAGCAGGATCAGAAACTAGTAGTATACTACAATGGCTCACATAGGATCTGGACTTATTATAAGTTCTACTCTGCTTTCTTGGGTAATTCAATCGCCAAGTATGGCGGATGGCACTAGCACAATTAAAAGGTTGGGTGTAAATGTAAATTGTTATTATTATTCGCGATGAGGTCATATCATTTCATCTTATCTGATTGATTGAAAAAAAAAGGCATGTGGCACAACCCAGCTATATTTTATATAAACTCACATGTTGAGTCGCTTTTTCATCATGTTGCCTCTAGTAAAAAATGACTGTCCTCTTCATGAAAAATACGGGTTTTTTTTTTAAAAATACATAACTAGGGATAGTATCGATCTCCACTTTAAGCGGTTTTTTTTTTGTTTTTCAGATTTAAAATTAAGTTATTAAAAATCTAGATTAATTGAAAACTTATTAGAAAGGAAGCAATATCGTTTATCCTTCGGAACTCAGCTTCTATGGTTCTTTCTCATTCTATAGCTATATCTTTCATCATGATTGGTTATCGCGGTATATTAACATCAGTCTATATTATAGATCAAAAAGCACGATCACCCCCTTGTCTGCTTATGCTTTGCTTACGAAATCCATTTTTTTTTGTTTTTTTTTTTTTTTTTTTTTTTATTTAGAAGAAATTGGTAATTATCGACAGTAAGCAAATATCAACTTCTGGATCCCTGTTCCCTAAAGCTAAATTAGCGCAACCTTTGCTGTAGTAATAATATAACATTGTGATAGCAATATATATAACCCTTCACCCATGATGCTGTGACCAAACAAACAAACAAACAAAAAAAAAAAATCACCCCATAAAAAAAAATGCATTGCTGTATTATTATTGTCTATTAACCGTATTGTAATATTTTCTCTTTTTTATTACATTATTATGATATTATGGATTTTGTACTTAGTATATATTGTGTTGGGGGAATTTGTTCGCAAAATAAAAGAAAAAAAAATTCTAGATGGTCCGGCCATCGTTTAATATGGAGTGAAAGGTTAAAAAAAAAAAATGAAATGATAAAGAGAGAAACGCACTAAAAAAAACCAGAGGTGTAAACAGAGGGGGTAAATAAATACATTATACTTGCTCTTCTTGAATTGATGGTTCATCATCCTCTTCTTTCGAAAGTGTTTCGACTTCATCGCTTTCGATATCAAACAAGTAATGGTAATTTAAGATGAGATATTTCACAATGTTTTGATGATGTCCCAAATTTGACATGGTGGTGGCAAACGATGCGGGACCAGGTGTTGGTTGTAGTAAAGTAGGTCCAAACACAATCGCTAGATTGGTGGCATACATATGATTCGTCGCTTCAAAATCGGTAACGCTATGATAAATCATGACACGGTCAGCTTCCTATTATTCTTTCTTTACAAAAAAGTACAACTTACATGACAAAATGTTCAATAATTCGTTTTAACAATATGTAATTCGATTCAGGTAATTTTTTGATGACTTTCTTGATCAGATACACACGCTCATCATGATCCTCTGAAGCTATATTTGTTTAAATATTAAAGAAGATCGGTCAATATGGTTTTATAAAAGAGCAGCGCGTTCTATTGTATTTACCTGAAGCATGAATGAATTCATCATAATAAGTGTACGTCAACAAAGGCTCTGGAAGCTCTCTCAAAAACTGCTTAAATGCATCTGCTACAACATTGATATCCGCCCATGCAGGACTATTCAGGTCCACTGATGCAACATCCTTATTAAATTCCGCCTTCAATGCACTCACAACGGATCCTGTACCAGCCACACGGTAAATACCCACTTCTTCAAGTCCTCGTAGTTCTATTTCTCGAATGCATTTTGTCACCACTTTGGGTATATTGCCATCACGCATCAAACTATCCAGGGGGACACCGTACACCGAGGACCTAGAAGCAGATTGGTTTCGACTACCAGAGCTCAAGAAGGCCGCGGTTTGACGATTTCCTTCATAATCCAAGGATTCGGCCGCAAGTACACTCTGACGTTTGACAGCTCCTTCTCTAGCAGAGTTATTGACATGTTGCATCCAATCATGCATATCTTCTCGATTCATGGCTTGAAATAGGTATTGCCCACCTTCCTCCGTCACGACACGGAACACAAAATCACGCTTCGTATAAGTGCTAGCTACCGATGTCGTAGAGTGGATCAAGTTAATCACGGTAGATGCTTTTGTTGTTGACATGTATTCTTGAGGCGGGTCAATTTGAATATGGGGTGGGAATGATTGCTGTGCTGGTGAAACAATCATGGATTGCGGCCTCAAATTTCGAAGAAAAGAATTGATACGAGGCATGACACTATGATGCTGTTGCTGATGTTGCTGGTGTTGATGCTGCTGTTGTTGTGTACAAGACTTATTCAACCCGGCCTTTCGGTCTTGTTTTTCTACCATACGCGCTTGTTCAATTTGTTTCTTTTGAAGCTTATGCTGAAGTGATAACCACTCTTTATCAATACGATCACGTTCTTTAAAATCGCGTTTTAATTTGTCCATTTGTTCCGTGACCAATTTACTGAAGACCGTGGTGCGAGAAATATGAGATTTACTGGTAGCCCCACGAAGCACCAAGCTACCAGAAGACGAGCCCAAGGATGCCTTCTTATTCTCTCGTGCGGCCACTTCTTTCAGTCCTTTCCATGTATCTTTTGAAAAACTCGGCGAGATTAAAAACGACATACTGATTCCTTTAGCTTCAGTTTGCTGCTCATCTAAATCCACCTGTACATTCATGATCAACTGCAGGAATTGATACACGCAACGCCGCTTATCGAAATTAATCATGCTATCTTTTTTATCAAAGGTATCAGGAATATGAAAACATAGTTCCATGATGCGTTCAAATATCCAGCCGAGACTCGGTACCACTAATTGCTGTTGGCTGGAAACGGTAGAAGAAGCAATCGATGAATTCGAAAAGGTGGAAGAAATGGTACGTGAAGTATTAGATGACACCATGGGTTGAATTTTCTGAATTTGATTCAACAAATTTTCCAGCGTATCGATATTCGCATGTCCATGTTGCATCGCTACATCGTTCCAGGCCTTGGTAAAAATACGTACTTCGGGACTCACCAGCGCACTCGCAATAGCATATTCCACAAATCCAGGTACTCGACTACCAGCACAGTTTTTGCCTCCCATGGTTGCCTCCTTGAGCTCGGGAAATAACGTCATTTTTTCACTCGAGATTTTGCTCAACGTTACAATCTGTAAAAATTTCTCGATCCGTAATACACGTGTCTTGGAATCGATTTCTATGGCAGCGATTTCATTAATGACCCAACTACGGATAATAAAATGCATGCAATATAGGTATTGAATTGAACCAGGAAAGGCCAACAAGAGATCATCATCTGAAAATGCAGAGGGAGAGACAACCGATCTTCTAGCACCTTCAATAGCCGTAAATATATCAGACACAATGACTTCGTCTGCCAAGACATGATAATTGGGTAAATGAGATGAAGGTGCGTCTAAAACGGGAGCAAGAGAAGCGGACATTCGAGACGTTCTGGACGGTTTACGGGCTGGAAGCCAGGCGTACAAGTCCCCCGATTGAGCTTCAAAAACATCAAATGTCTGGATCCAGTCTTGCATCGTGACAGCTCCAAATAACTGACGCACCGCCTTATCCACCTGTTCTAGAAGAGCCTCGGGTCCAAAATTATCGACCAAACTCTTGGCATCTGTATCACGCTGTTTGGTGGAGATGGACAATGGAACGAGTTTATTGGTTGCCAGCTGTAAAGTGGTATGATACCGCTGTGTACCACTGGTTAATTGTCTGTACAATTCCTCAGCTCCTCGTGTACTTTCTGGATCGAATTGAATTGCTTTCATATCATAGCAAGGAGATAGACTTTTTCGTACAAATTGCGTTCGCAAGTCCATGATGCGTTGTTCAATCGTATGTGCCATCGTCAAAGCCTCCATATGCTGTGTCTTCTTTTCTTCGTCGGTTTCATCTGTATGATTTAATAATGGACCACGCCATTCTTCCAAAGCAATTTTAGCATTTGTTAAAAACACGCCAATATATTTCGAGATTTCAATCTCATCAATGAAATCATACGGATGTTCTTCCAACCAATACAGGAACAAGTTCAGCACCCGAAGTTGAATATCAGCTACCTTTTTCCAATCGTAAAGGTCAATATTCGATGTCTCTTCCTTTTCCGCTGAACTACTGTCGGGTGAAAAATACGTTTCTAATAAGATCAAGGAATCCTTTCGTTTCTTTTTCAAATTGGCTCGACATTTGGATTTGGCGTCCATAAACTTCTTTCGAAGCATATCGAGTAAATGTGTGGCAGAACAATAGATTCGAAAAGTTGCGAAAAATACATTGATATACTCTTCTTCATCCATAGCCACTTTACCAGGTTGCACTTGATGTTGAAGTCCTTCCGCTAACGACATCATTTGCCATTGATCTTTAATCGCCTCTTCATGTGGTAAGATACCACGTACAAGACAGTCCACTAAATGTTCCAAGTGTCCTGCCTTTATCGTCACTAGCAAAGCGTCTTCATCATCTTCAAGTTCGTCTGGATGCAAGTTATGTTTTAAAAAAGAAAGCATTTAGTAAGATAATGTACGTTTTTTTCTTATAACACTATGCGTACCCTTCTTCAAGAAATCAATTGAATGAGAAGACTCTGTCTTTTTTAATGACTCATTATCACCTACAATAGCTTCTTTCTTGAGAAGAGCAGCTGCTTTAAACACCAACTCATTTTGTTGCACACTCAAGATAATTTCTCCATTATGACCGTACTGTGCCGCATGACTTCTTCTGTGTGCTTCAATTAAAGCCTTTGTAGAGTACGTGCGATGATGTCGATTTGATATCAATGAACCTAACCAAGTCCTACTATTTTCAGTTTCTAACAGGTCGAGTTTACTCGTACTGGATGAAGATGCATTGGGATTGCCACTGCCTGGTGGGAAACTATAAGTACGACGTCTAAATGCCTTTCGATTCGCCCCTTTACACGGAGATACAGAAGCATCATGACTTGTGTTGAAACTGGAGCTAGACGTACAAGAACTTGATTTCTTGCCATCCTCTAAAAATGATCGAATGGATCGAATGCTATTATTAGCTCCCGTCTTGCTCGACTTTTTATGCACCGAGGATGTGGTTGAAATAGCAGATGTGGATGCCGTCGAAGTCAGACTTGTTGAACCTGGTAATGTTGTCGAAGTAGTAGCTGTGGTCGTTACTAAATGCAAGGTAAAAATAGTTAGCTTCAAGGGCCAAAAAAAAAAAAAAAGATGTATATAAATTACACATGTACACTTACCATTATCAACATCCAATATGGTGCAGTTATCAAGGATGCTAGGGAATACCAAGGAAGAGGTGGAAGGGGGTGCGACATCCGTATTGGTTGATTGACCAGGACGACCAGTATACTTGCGACGATCGTAGCTTTGACCGAATATTCTTGGTTCACAAGAAAGAGAGCATTCTTGAAGGTATTTATAATCATGCGGTACAGACATCAGATCCGTGATAGAGTGCTCAAAGAACATCTGCAGAGGTCCGACTACTGGGAGCAACTTGACTTGTTCTGGATCATAATCTAACTTGGTTTCTTTCCACTGATTTAAGCTTTGCGTAATGGTATCATAGATGCATTGGCATTCCTCAAAATTGATTGTGTTTGGCGCTAATAACTTCTTCACATGTTTTCGAAGGCGATCTACTGATTGTCGAATTGTACCAAAGAAGGGCAACGTTGGTAATGAAAAAGGCGTCTGCACTGTTTCATTAAATGGAAGATGATCAAGCACACGAGAGAATTTACAGACATTTTTATCCCAGCCTTCGGCCCAGATGTCTTGAGTAAATAATCCATAATCAGACAATACAGTCACCCATTCTGTTTGTACACGATGGACCAATTCACGATCAACTGCTTTCCAAGTCTCTCTTAATCGAATAATGCCAACAGAACAAACCCCCATAGCAACCGCACACCAACCGGTCATATCACGCAATTCCAATAGATGAATACCAATGCGAATCCAATGCTCTAAAAGCTTTGAACGAATCAGCATGCATTCCTCTGGTTCCTGCTGTGTATCAATGAGGATTTGATTTCGAATGAGTTTTGTCAAGAAATGTGGAGCGACAGTCGTAAATAAGAGCGAGTTTAACATCTGAACGGAAAGCTGGGGTCTAGGTAAGTAAGATAATGGATTGATTAGGTCCTTTTCGTACTGCTTTTGTTTAGAATAATGAAATAAATAAATCTGTTGAGCGAAACCCAATGGATCAATCACGAGAAATACAGCAGGTGTGAGGCCTGTGATCAATAGGTTGGATAAATTGATTGAGTTTCTACGCTTTCCCTCGATGTCATACGCAGTGATATTCTCGACTTCCTCTTGACTGAGTATTTCTTCTTCTTCATCCTCTTCTCTCAATAAGAATAAATTGGGATTATCGGCGGACAAGATCAGATCACGATTAAAATCACAATTCTTGATTCCATTTTGGTTGACAGTATTGAGTACCAGCTCTTTTACTTGGTTTGCCTTCGTTTTGTTTATTATATGGTCACTATCCAATATGGTCATCATACCTGAAGCAACATCACCCATAACGTCTAATTGAAATTGCTTACACCAAATGGTGAATATATCAAATAAACGGTCTTGCAATTCCGAGTTCATAGAGATGACTAAATGGAACTGAGAGAGCAATTTTGAAGCGGTTGTGAAAGTGGTATAAGTAGTTATAAATGTATTTAGTAGACGCATATCATGATTAAACAACAATTCATGGATCAAAGCATTGATGGAACCACCTTTTATTGTTGATGCATCGGACCGATGATCCCGAATCAAATCCAAATGATATCTTTGTGTAGCGTCGTACAGTTCATCTTTTTGTTCGTATTCTGAAAAGGTGGAGATCCATAACTGACCGATTTCATGATTTTGGATCGAAAAAGAACCTAAAATGGATGATGGATTATTTATGCTAAACAGGAGTACACCGTCAGAATTTAAATGATTTGAATGGATGTTTAATATTGACAAGGAATTTTTCGATTCAATTTTCCATAGATTATCACTCTTTACGCAAATGTACAAATAGCCATCATTCGTTAAGACTAAATTCACTTTTCGAACAGGTAATTTCGTAATCTCGTTTAGTTCCATAAAGACCGTTCCCTTGGCAACGATGTCGGGTGCAAATAAGATGAGTTGTGATTCAGCATCGAATTCAGCTCTCTGTAAATTAATGTCCTTTATATTATTATTTGTACTGGAAATACTGGTATTGGATAATGAAAAAGTGAGCGATTGCTGTGACGGGAATAATGATTTGAGTGGTGATTCTGTTGTTAATTTATACAGGTATAATTTATGACCTCTGAGTATCACTCGATATAATTTCCATCCACTCGTTTGTTTATGAAATGGTTTGAAATCTGTCTTCTTGAACAAATATCCTTCCTTTATCACAATGAAACTAGTACGTTTCTCTGTATTGCTAGTTGAATTCCTACGCTTACGTGGTGTAACTAACGCGTCAAATTTGGAAATCGTATCTGCATCTGCTTGTTGCATCAAGGACTCCATCCCCATCATGGACATTGGTCGAGTTGCTCTCGTTTTCACTCTGGGTATCACCTTGGTTGTAAACTCGCTCGAATCCTCAAACGATTTCGACATTGTCGGTTCCTTGTTGTTGCTACTCTCAATCGCCCATGGTTTCGACGGCGTGGTTGTTATTGTTGGTGTAGTTGACCGACTAGAAGAAGTAGACGGTCTAGGACTGCTATCGACATTGTTGTCTGCCACCTGTTGTCCAAGAAAGAACCGGTTCTTTATGAAAGAAAACGCATTAGACCGATGGCCAGGTAAAGCGAGATCTTCTTCAGAAGAACGCGGTGTAGCAGGTGTTCCTTTAGCTTTTTTAGACTTCATTCGCCCCAAAAAAAGACGGCGATATATGTATGTAAAGGAAAAAGAAAATAATAATAATAATTGTAAAAACAAAAACAAAAAAAGGGAAAAAAAAAGAAAATTTCAGTTGGGGAAAAAACTCCCCTATGTTCCCTCCTTTTTTTTTTATATGTGTTTATTTATAATGTTATGAGTAATATACATGAAATATATATGTGTATGTCCGTTTAGCTTGGAGTTTTTTTTTTATTTGTATATTTTATTCGGCGTGATTAAAGAGATAACTTACACTCTCACCATTGTGCTAAGATAAAGAAATGAAATAAAGTCAGGTTAGATCGCATGCAGGAGATGATCTTCTTTTTTTGTGCTCAGAATACTTACGGTTCTTCTTATTGCCTCAGCAAGTGTGTTGGAGATATCAATCACGATCAACTTGGAGCACTGATCGCTCTTTTCCTTGGGAATAGGGAAAGTATTGGTAACAACCAACTAATAAATATAAAAAAAGGGTATAAATAAATAGGGTCAATTATTATCATTCAAGGAGGATTTTAATATTACCTTGTATACACTATCACAAGCTTCAATCTTTTTGATAGCATCTCCACTTAATACACCATGAGTGGCGATAATATAAACCTTATCTGCTCCACACTTCTTAACCAAATGGTCGGCTGCATCCACAAAGGTACCAACATTATCAATGATATCGTCCTATTCATTCTTTTTTAGCATCATTCTTTCTTGTCTGTCTACACACTACTACTATTACTTACGGTCAAGAAGGCAACCTTACCCTTGACATCACCAACCAAGGTGATTGTGCTCTCGCCATCCTTATCGGCAACAACAGTCACAGCAGCATTCAAAATATCACCATTGACACCAGCTTCGTTCAATGAAGAGATGGAAGCAATCAAATCTTCCTTATCCTCCTTTTGCTTGAGGACTTCTTCTTCGTAGACACGGACAGTGGAGTCACCTTCACCAGACTTGGGCATACCACTGTAAGGACGGTTTTGTCCTTGAGGTCCCATACGAGAACGATCCTTATGGATCAAGGCAAAATCGAGGCGGAGAGCATCAGCCAAAGAAGTGACACGCTTGGCTCCACCGGCATTCTTGGATACAATCACACCGTTTTGCCAGTTGGGAACAGTTTGAGTGATCCAACGAGCAATGACAGGTTCAGCATACAAGTTATCTACAGGACGTTGGAAGAAACCTTGCATTTGTGAAGCGTGAAGATCCATGGTCTAATAACATATGTCAATAATAAAATCTTATAAACTATTACATTCATATTTTACAATAATGTGATCAACACCAGCAACAGCCAACATGTTGGCCACAACTAATAAAGGACATGTCAGTATCATGACTCTCACGTTCAAAAAACCCAAAAAAAAACTTACGTTTAGCAGTAATACTAGTTCTACCCTTACGCTTACTTTGCTTGCAGTAAGGAAAGTAAGGAAGAACGGCAGTAATTCTCTTACCGGAACCAATACGAGCAGCTTGAATCATGATACAAAGTTCGATAATGTTATCATTCATGTTGTTAGAACCAGACTGAATAATAAAGACATCCTCATTACGAACAGAGACACCTATAAAGCGTTGTGTTTAATGTCATTGTTTCAACCTATACGAAATAACTTACGAATCTCTACATTGGTTTCCTTGTTACTAAACTTTTGCAAAGTACACTCAGAAAGAGGAGTACCAAGACGCTTGGTAACAAGTGCGGCAAGCTCAGGATGAGAGGAACCAGCTAAAATCTTGGTGTTACGCATTGGAGACAAAAAATGTTGATGTTAATACACTTCAAAAAAAACCACCTTGTTTCTTTTTTTTTTTTTTTTTTTTTTTTTCTCATCGAGAAAACCGAGTCACTATTTTGACCCAAATGAATGACATTGCCCGATCTTGGTTATGGTTACACACGCACTGCAATCCCTTCTCCCGGTTGCGATAGACATTAGAAATGTACAATGTTGATATGTTCACCCCTTCCCTTCCATTTCAAAACCTTCTGTCATCCATGCATTCATAACTGCTCCTTATCCCCATCAGTGGTACTCTAGTAAAAGAGGGCTGAGAAAGTCAATATATAAGCCCAAATCCTCGACAGACGCATTGTATCGAAATTAAATTGCATTACTTCTCAGTCCAGTAAATTACCTGGGTCACCAACCTACACTTAAGATATCTTTTACATATTAAATCAGAGCTGTCCGAGTCTGTTCCTGAATTAAAAGATGATCAACATTTTATCAATGTAATTGATTAAGTCAGACTTGGCTAGCCCCGAGTAATTTACTTTTCTCTCTCTTTCTCTCTAGCCATAAGTTAATTTCTGTAAAAAGCGTGAATCAGCGTTAGTTATTTATTGTTTATTTGTAGGTAGTGTAATTTCATTAATATTAATTTCAATAGAGTGTTTTGATTGAATGATACGATAAACATACATTTTGTGTGTGGTCTGTGATTGCGTCAATACGTAATTCCAATTAAGCTAGTAGCAACATACATTATGATATTACGTAGTTATATTTTCCTGTTTGTTCACCATTATAAGCGACAAAAGACATTATAGCTAATGTACCTTTGAAACATATTCTATCCCCCAAAGATGAGGGAAAAAGAAGAAAAGTTTCGGAAAATCATGATATCATAAAACAAACAATTCATCTTTGGGGGTAAATATCACGCATGATTATTTTCAAAACATTGTTCATTTAGATCTTTTAATATATTAAATATCAGACTGATGACGTTCAAGTTCTTGTTGCTAGCTAACTAGTTTAATACATGTGTCTTCTCTCCCCTCCCCCATCCCGGAAGGATAATCTGTTGCATCGATCATCACGCACACATGTTTTAGAAACCGGCACATTCGCTTATTTTTGGGAATTAATCAGACATGTGGGGTTTTCTCTCGCCAATCAGCGTGTATTTCTTTTGTTTCTTATTCGGACATAGCGTCCATCCCCCCCTCCCTTCTTTTGACTATAGATTACACTTTATTCAGAAATTATTCGTTCACTGTTGCAAAAAATCGTTCAAAAATGAAATAAAAAATCGTTCAAAAATAAAATATAATATCATTCAAGGATGGAAATAAAAATGGGTATAAAAAAGTTAGAGCTTTCTTTAGAAAGTTAAACAATGCAATGTACTTACATGGAAAGGGTTGAGAGGTAGAGAAATATAAACAGAAATAAAATATAAGAACAAGTACAGTTAGTTATCTAGCAAGCAATAATAAAAAGCCTTACCAAAAAGTGTATTACGGGTAACACCAGCGATAACTGGCATGGATTATTATTCACCCATTGAGGACGTTTTTTTGAGTGGACATGACGTGCAAATCGTTCTGGAATTTGACCAGTGTTTCTTAAATTTAGAATTATTGAAACCATGTTCAAACAGGCGGCTAAATCTCTGTTCCAAAGCTTATACTGGAATCCTTGGGTTTGCATCTTGGTCATACAAGTTTGATTGGTGCATCTACATCAAAAAGTTTAAAAGAAATATACACGTTTCAAGGAGATATATTTACCTTAAAAGACCATGGCAAAGGGTTAAAGGATAGTTGCTTCGTTGGTAGGGCCTAGGATTGTCGATTTGTTTAAATTTCTTTAGACTCAAATTATGACAAGACGGACAGCATCGGCTCGTGTTGAATTCGTCGATGAGTAATAGACTAAGATGATTTCGTAAAAGAAGTCGTCTCAATCCGATGCCTCGAATTGGTTCATGATAACGTGCGTTTGGGGCAGACCAGTTTCCCAAGACAAAGATCGCATCCTTACCGAACTTTTGCTTTAAAGAATTTATAAGCTTGCATGTCAGCACGTTGTTTGTTAAAATACGCAGCTAAACGCAACTTCCGGAGCATAAATTGTGGGTTTTGAGAAGACGTTGTTGTATACCCATAGAAATTGTCGAGGACGGCGTAATTCTGGCCTAGACGTTCGAGGAAACGACGGTAACCCTCCATTTCCAGTGAGCTGCTTTGGTTTTCTGCAAGAATATTCTCGGCTTGATAAACAGCAGGATTGTTCGACTTCATTGCTTGTAGAATATTACGATACTTTTTGGATTTTCTGGTTTTGTCCTGGTCCTGCTTAGTATATCGAAACTTAATAGGAGTTTCTACAGTAGATTTTTCATCGACACAAAACAAAAGGTCTCTTCTTCCGGGATCAATAGCAACACATCGACCATTCACAGCTTTATGTTCTTGAGTACTTAAATCGCTGATATACTTGAACTTCTCATCTGCCTCTTTTATGGTTGAGGTATAAGATGACTGCCTGTCTATTCTTTTCTTAAGAACTGTTACACCAACACCGTCTGTCTGAATGGTACCGCAAAACCGAAGGAGCTTGTTCTCTTCTTGGGCTTTAAAAGGTTTTGCATTTAGATCAACCACTTGCTTCCAGTAATCCAGCTTATCAATATTATTGGACCATCTGATATCTAGAATGTTTTGACAAAGAATCTCACTATCGATTTGTACATAACCAGGAGACCATGAACGACGGAGAGGAAAGCAACGAAAAGGAGATAAACCTAATGTTTCGAAGAGACGAGCTAGTTGAACAAATGCCATAAAGTGATTTTCAGGTTGCGCTTTTGCATCATAATAGATGCTGTGTTTTTTAAAAGAATACGATGTACCATACGAGTCCAAAACAGGTCTTAACGCGTTGTATGCATTTATTTCTACCTGTGAATTTTGTGGCAGTAAAGTCATGTTTGTGGGACGTGTGCTGATGGCCACTTTGAAATTTTTTGCGGTCTGAGTTACATCTTGGAAAATAAGATCTTCGATGATTTTGGGGTCGACGCCTTGTTCTAGAAGAGCTTGCTTCATTTCCGCCTTTCTCTGCTTGACGTTCAGTAAAACATTGATTGATTGTCTAAGATGTTGACCAAATCTCATGCTGATGTTATTGATATACGACTGATATATTTTTTTTCCTTCGATCAGAGAAAACTGCTGAGCATACTTTAGTCTGAACCTTTGATAGTTTGTGATATTCAGATAGCTTGGTAAATAGCGGCTAATATAATTGCGATACTTTATAACTTTTTCTGCGCGAGCATTTCCCTTTGTATAGTCTACCAAAGAAAGCCATACTTCAGCAAAAAATTCTTTGTTGATATATTCTTTGAGGTCACATTGAGGGTCTGCTTGCAATTCATTGAGGAATATATACTTGGAAAAATAATATGCATGCTTTGTAGTAGTATGAACAACTCTAACAAAATTGTTTAATGTTGTCAAAGACGACTGCTTCCAACCGATGCCAGTAATTGACGACTTTACTGCGATAATCCGGTCTTTTGTCGGGCGAGATGCCTCATCCATGATACACTATATAATGGCAGTATAAGAAAGGTTACTTCTAAAATAGCATATAAATATTACCTAAAAATTCGGAGAGGGTTAAAAGCTGAAAGAGAAAGAAGTTTAGTCAAAGGGAGAAGATCGTCTATATCTCTCTTTTTTTTTTTTTGAACATCCAATGATTTCCCTATGTAATATGGTACTTTTTTCCGGGCCGGAGTGTACATAAAACATTAAGAACGAATACCAGTAGTGTGTTCCCTTACACTGTTAGAGTAATTGAAGAGTACATGTGTTTGTAGGTGGTAACAGATACACTGTGTCTTACTCAAATACAATATAAATTAGATAAAAAGATAAAATTAATAAAACGAGCCTTTTACACCCTAATTTTGAAGAATGACAACTACCCTTTTGAATTTTGGGTTTTGTCATTATAGTGAAGAAGAGCGTTTATTAGTTTAGTTTATTAAGTCAAAAGGTAATTTGAATCCAGATACAGCATCTTAAATGCATATAATGACTGTTTGGATTATAAAATATTTTATTTTCGTTTATTTCGTTCAATTATTATCAAACTAATTTTTCTTTTATTCTTGATCGAATTTTTTTTCTGAACTTGAACGAATTTCCTCCTTGCTCTGCACGAATAATTTAAAAAAATAGATTATAGCACACCTTTTATAAAAATGATGTTGTAACCACATGTTTTTGTTAAGTCAAAAATTAAAGAATGAAAGCTGAGTAATCAACACCAATCATCTTTTTGACCACATTTTTAAAAAAAAAATTATCTTTTCTGTTAACTGTGCCATCAATTACGATTAAAGAAACGAACCCCCTCCCCTTTGCAAAGGAAGCCTCAAATTATTAAGCCACCTCCACCTCAGTTTGCTGTTGGAGTAGCTCTTTTTTTTTTCATACACAACTCTTCAACATTTCAAGTTACTCTAACTCAGACGTCCATTTGATCCTGTTACCGAGAAACAGGGCTCATTGCACCTTTATCGGACTGACATGAGATCAGTCCAACACGTTATTCTGTCTTTGAATTTTTGTGTTAATTATAGCTTATTGGCAGCAAAGGACGGTGAAATCCGGTTTGTAAAAGCACAGCAGTTCAATTCTACTATCCCCGCGCACTCACCTTAGCGCGCGGGTTAATACCTTTTCAATTTATCCTAAATATGTCACTAACGTGTGACGCTTGTTTCCTTCTCTGCCTCTAATTATATCAACGACATAAATACAAGATTAGATATACATTTAAATCAATACGACATTGCTGACTATGCTTTACATTTTGGTTGTGGTAGATGGTTCAGGTGCAGGCACGTGACTTAATTCAGACTCACATGCTGGCATGCTGCAGCTTGCTATAATGTCATCTTCTGCCTCCCCAAGACGCACTAAAGCATTAACAGCAGAAACACAGATGCTATATTCGGTCGATTGTCTTGCCAAATTTGCTTCCAGTGCTTGCCGATATGTTGCCTCTCGTTGACACAAGATTTGAAACGCTTAGTTCTTAAAACTTGGCTGTATCTCTGGTTCGCAGAGGATTTACCGCCGTAGTTAGGGACTTCAATAAAAGTCTAAATATTGAATGCTTGATGCACCAGTCTATCGATCTTTTTTTTTTCGGCGCCACTTTTGTTGTAAGGAAAAAATACAGCAATGTCTATATACGTGCTTTTTGTTAATATCCAGGATCAACATCATAATAGAAATTAAATACCACTTACAGCAATTCCAGCCTAAACCCACGAGCTCCACCTGGGGGGTTTTTCATTGTATAATGAAGATTATCCGTAGCCGTAATATCGAAACGATTTGAGTAAAACTTTGTTTTTTTAAAAAAAGGTAAAATTTTAGAGTTCCTTGAAAAACCAAAAGTCATCATTAACTAACCTTTTCAATGTACGTATTACTTTCTTTCGTATGAAAGTAATACTGTCTCGACAGTTTTATATTTTGGTAAAGAAAAAGGGAAGAGAGAAGTGTGTGGACGAGTTTTTATTTATAGACTAATAAACATGAGATAAATGATTCAATTAATTATCTAATCAACCATAATGTTTGAGCCTTTACTTTTAATGGAAACATCTGCAAACAACCCCAAGAATAGATATGTACAAGTAAATTTAGACTTGTTAATAATCTATCAATGTTTCAATAATAACATGTACCAATAGTCAGCCTATTTTATGATAAATCAAATTGATTACATCCCGTGAAATTCAGAAAAAGTTTAAATCGTATAGTACGTTGTTAGACATTAACTCTTCTTAGGCGTATATGTAGGCTTTAAGAGAGGTATGATATCGTGAGGATATCATAAAATGGGTTACAAATTAAATTAGAGTGGCGTAAAACCTGTTAAAAGTGTAATGCGTGTAACGAAATCTGAGTTTGAGCATTGATCTCACGTCACTCTACTTAAATTACCGAGCATTGTCCAGTATTCAATTGGATTGAGCATGATAGCCATTCGAAGGTTAGTAAAAGTATTATGTTAGAATGAAAGGTGACGAGCAAGTCAAGTGAACAACGGAACGACAAAATAGGCTGGCATTGCTAAAGCGATCACTATTCTTGGCCCAAAGAACTCCAAAGCGAAATCCGAAATGTTTTTTTTCTGATCTTATAGTTTACTCGCACGTAATCAAATATGTCAATTTTTTTACAACCAATGACCTAAAATGCATCCATTCTATAGAGCTGTAGGACAATTTAAATAAAGAAATACTTTTCATGTACCAGTATTATCACACAAATGGCTTTAAACGAAATAACTGTTAATGAACTCATATGTATAAACATATATTACGGGCAAAGTTGTAATGTTATATTGATGGTTAGAATGAATCAGCCACGTTTTTTTAAGATGCCTTTAAAGGTTTCCATATCTGACAAAATATTGCTTGGAAAACTATATAATTGATTGGGTCAATTTCAAAAATAGATTAGAATACAAATAAGAGATTTACCTGTACTCTCGAAAATGTGCTTCTCTAGATTATAAATGGGTACATATGTGTGTGTGTTTTGCTGCTTCGTATTTTATTGTTTGAGTTAAAGACTCGATTAAAATTAGCTTGAGAAAGCCTATGACTTCTTTAAAGAAAAGAAAGCTTGTCAGTGGTAGAAAGCAGTAACCAATCATTATGCTAGTTTAATTGAAGACGTTTTAGCTGAGATGGAAATGAAGGAATATTACCACCTAAGCGTGGACAATGCGCCCATACATACAGGTAAAATACTTGGCGAGATAATCTAATAGCGCAGCTACAAATACACCAACCTACCATCTTATTCTTCAGAACTCAACCCAATAGACCAACTTTAGTCCGCTTTTAAAAGTAGTGTGAAATGAAAGTTTACACTCAAAAAACATACTATTCCTCAAATAAGTGCAGATAGTAGTCATAAAGTTCCTGAGCCATCTTTTGAGGGGTTTGAGAGCTATTCTTTTAGATGGGTTAACAGCCGCCCCTATTTAATAAACATCTTGTTTTGTTTAAAAAAAAAAAGGCACGGCACTCTTAACTTGTGCGACTATCATTGCATCATTTTCCCAAAAATAATTTTAAAAACCGATTTTAAAAAAGCCTTGTTTTTATGGACGTGTGTAAAATGATTTTTCTGTAAATAAAGACATCATCGGCTTTGTTTGTATTCTTTGTGAGAATTTCCTCTGGTCTAATAAGAGTATAACCTAAGAAATACTCACACCGCTATATAGAGATTCCAAAAAAGTTGCATGACATTCTCGACTAGCTTGACAATGTTTACCCAGCGTAAATAAACTTACCAGGATAATCATTGTAGCCATATTTATTGTCACTATTATCGTCTGCAGCAAAACTACATCAGAATGAAATCACAATAAAAATCGAGTTTCTATTATCTGCACAATTTTTCTTTTTTTTTCTATAAACGCTAAGCCTAAAATGTTTATTTTACACAAAAACTAAATGCTTGCGTTTACAACTTGATTATTCAATTCCCGCCTTGACGTGCCTGATTTTAGTAGAAGGCATGCAAGCCAGGTTTATATTGCAGGCCCTTTTTTTGGTTGTTGTTGTTGTTGTTGTTGGGGGGGGGGGCACTACTGCTGCATGACATGCTATGATCATTTTTTGTAAGAAAAAAAAAAAGAAAAAAGCAAGACGTAAAATTACTTTTGCATATTCTAATGAAACTTTGCTTTTTGTTTGCCTCGTATTTTCTGTATTCTATTTTTGCAAAGCCAAACAAAAAAAAAAAGCGTGACATTTTCAGCCTTCATCATCATCCTGGATAATATAATATACAACAGGCGGTACTTCAAATTGGGAAAAATAAATAAATTTTTCTGGTATTTTCCTTTTTCTCTCCCTCTCCTTTTTTATTTATTTTTTATTGAAAATTTTACATACACTATTTTTAAATGACAGAAGCAGCGCAACAGCTAAACTTTGAAGGTCATAGCATGGCAGGGATAGATGCATTTCGAAGCCCATTTTTACTAGATAGTAAAAGAGATACCACTTCAATTGCTGATCATATTAATTTTCAACTTTCCCAATATAACAATACTATTCCAGTTACAGCAACAACAACAACAAATCCAGGTTTTGTCCCAGCACCGGATTCAGCCATCACCACATTTATTAATAATCATGCTGCAAATAATAGCGACTTAATCGATATATCCAATCAAAACCAAGTAGAGCATGTGTTGGAGTGGGCCCCCAACAAACGATATTGTAGATTGAATACGTTACTAGGAAAGGGCGCATTTAAGGTTGTACATAAAGCTATGGACCGTGAAGAAGGCTACGAAGTAGCATGGAACGTCCTACATGTGAGTAAAATTGTGATAAAAAAAAATACATACACATTACTCACACATACACAGATTGGACATGATAATAATAAAGACGTAGGGCATGAGATCGAAATTTTAAAATCAGTTCGTCATCCCAACATTATTGCGTTTCATGATGCCTGGTTAAGCGAGAACCGTACAGAGTTCATCTTTGTAACAGAGCTCATGACGTCTGGCACCCTAAGAGAATACATTCGTAAATTAAGCTTACCAAATCCTAAAATTGTCAAGCGATGGAGTCGACAAATCTTGAAAGGTTTAGCTTATTTGCATGGCCATAATCCTCCCATCATTCATCGAGATATCAAATGTGATAATATCTTTATTAATGGTGCTCACGGTGAGATCAAAATTGGTGATTTAGGAACCGCTGAAAACATGTGGTTGGGCGATAAAAAGTATACATTGATTGGTACACCCGAATTTATGGCACCCGAAATGTACGAAGAAGAAGGTTACAATGAGAAAGTCGATTTATACGCATTTGGTATGTGTCTCATGGAAATGACCACGGGTGAATATCCTTACGCCGAGTGCACAAACACTGCTCAAATCTACAAGAAAGTTTGTCAGGTACATGTCCCTTATCGTCATTGATTATTTTTTATACTTACCCTTTTCTTTTTTTTTAAAAAAAAGCATATCAAGCCAGATTCCCTAGCTAAAATTCAAAACCAGCAAGTACTGGAAGTCATCAATAGTTGCTTATCCACTAACGAGACAGAAAGGTAACTTTTTTTTTTCTTTGATGTAACAAACATAAATTGACGTATTTTTATTTATGCTCGTCAGGTTGTCGGCACAAGAGTTACTCGAATGCTCGTTTTTGGCTGTCGAACCCGACGTAGTCATACTGGAGAATGACCCATCCCATACCATAGTGACCTTACAAGTCGTATTCAAAGGTTCTGATAAATTATCAGTCAAATTTGAATTTAATACCGTAAGAACCTTCCCCTTTTGTTCATGAAAGAAATAATTACTAATTTGCTTTGTTGTCTTTAAAGCAAGAGGATACAGCAGAGGAAGTTGTAGCCGAAATGGTAAGTACAAGCAAATATAAACTAAAATCTAAATACCAACCAAAAAAAAAAAAGATTGAAGAACAGGTGTTACCTGAGAGATACCAACAATGGATTACGGGCGAAATCAACCGAATCTTACGAGACATTGAAAAGGAGGCAGAATCCGACCTAGAGAAATTTAAAAACGGCGATAATCAACAGGCTGTTTGGCGTAGAGAAAATGATATCCGATCCGAATTAGAGAAATCTAAATTAGAACTAGCAAAAATTATGGAAACTGTCGTTGAATATGAAAACAAGTGTGAGTACTTGAAAGGCATAGCTGTACTCGCAGAAGAGAAAGAATCTCAGGCCTTACTCGAATTGGAAAGGACTGCAGCTAAAATCTATAATGAAGACATGATGATGGTCTTATCTGACGAAGAAACTTCGTTGGAAGATCCACAACATGTCGTATTGCATTTAAACAAAGTAGTCTCAAAAGGTATGGACTCCCCCCTTATCAACCCTTTATATATGATGAATAGGTCTTTTGTAAACTTCAAAATCCATCTATATTTTAGAGTATTTCGATGATACCAGTATTGACGTGTTTGTCAAGGACACTGCAAAAGCAACAAATCGTAGTCTGTCTAAAGCTGCTGAATGGACTCAGAAATTAAAAGATCAGGATATCATGACAGTAGGCGATTTAAGGGAATTATTTGACGAGGATTGGTCCTGCATAGGTCTTACTGTATTTGCTATTCGTGCATTAAAGAATATGCTACGTAACATAGATAATCACTTGTAAATATATTTTTTTTTGCCAAGATTTTTTTTTATCGTCAGATGATAGTGTATAAAAAGAGCTTTTTTTCCTTCTCTGTATTATTTCTTTTTTCTTTTCAATTCATTTATTTTTTTCAGAAAACATGTCTAAATTGCACAATAACCCTCATCTTGAGTTGCCTCCTGCTTCAACTTCCCAACAGCAACAGCAGCAGGAACAACAACAACAACAACAGCAACACATTGCTTCGGTGTATCCAAGGTTACCTTCTCAAGACGAATTGCCAAGCTATACACCTTATCCTTCTCAGCAGCCACAAAAGCTCTTGTACAACCAACAACCTCAATACCAAGGATCTCAGTATCCACAACAGTACCCACAACAATACCAACAATACCAACAAACACCACAACAATACAATCCACCATCGCCACAACAATACAACCAACTACCGCAAACACCACCCCCTCCTCCATTCTGCAACCATGCGCCACAGCCAATGTATTATGGCAGCGTCGCAGCTCCGAATGTGAGTATGCCCAGCCCGATGCCAGGCCAAAATAGTAATGAGCAACCATTTCACGTTGAACCTATCAACGGGCTGCGAACCGAATCTGAACTAGTGGAATGTCCTCATTGCCGACAATTGGTGTATACGGTAATAGACTATGACGCTGGTGTTTGTACCGGACTCTCCATCGCAGGTTTATTTTTAGCGGGATGCGGTAACGGTCTTTGTTTACTGCCTTATTTATTTCCTTGGACCAAGGATGTTACACATCAATGCCCATCCTGTAAAGAAAAAATTGCTACGTTTACAAGACTTGAAAGAGATACAAGAGTTCATGCTCCACCTCAATAATATCTATTTATCTATCTATTTATTCCCATCATCATAATAAAATTCTTTTAATTACAAAATTACATTTTTTCTTTCTTTCTTAAGCCGTTAAAACTTGATCAAATTCACCACTCTCAATCATTTCCTTGACAATATCCAAACCACCTAATAACTCACCCTTGTAGAATAACATGGGGAATGTAGGCCAGTCAACATGAGCCTTCATACCTTGTCTGACCTCATCATCCGACAGGATATCAAAATGACCGTACTTCACATGACGATCGTTTAATAAGGCCACTAATTGCTTGGAGAATCCACAACGAGGTTCCTCTGGTGTGCCCTTGATAAACACCATCACGGGTTGTTTCTCAATAAGCTCCTGAAGACGTGTGGATAAATCTTTATCTTTGGGTAACATTTCCTTGAACTCACCAGACGCAATCATTTCCTTAATAATATCTAAACCTCCCATTAACTCTCCATTCACATAGACTTGAGGGTAGGTGGGCCAATCGGAATAAGCCTTTAATCCTACATAAATCATGGTTTCAGTTATACTTTACTCTATACCTCCCCTTCTTTTTTTTTTTTTTTTTTACCTTGACGAACATCCTCATCAGCAAGAATATTGAATGAACTGTATTTAACCTTCTCCTCGCCTAAAAGCTCCACAAGTTGGCGAGAGAAACCACAACGAGGCTAAAAGATGTATCGAATGAGTCTCTCGTTTTATTGATCCCATGATAATAACAATCCGTCTTACCTGTTGAGGGGTTCCCTTGATAAAGATCATGACGGGAGCACTGTTGACAAGTGCCTTGAGACGAGCGTTGAGATCTCTGACGGGTTTGACATTACCTGAGTCCGTACCTGCTGCGGTGGCTGTAGTGGTATTTGCAAACTTGTTCAAGACACCCTTGGCATGTTTAGACACAGCATTGGTTAATTCCGCAGCCTTAGCACCTTCGATTTGATCTGCAATCTTACCGCCCTTTACAATGATAAAGGTAGGGACGGCAGAGATCTCGAAAGTCTCAGAGATATCAGGGTATTCTTCAGCTTCAATCTAATGGGGGGAATAAGTCAATCCATATATCTACTATGGGGTATGTTGAGCGTTCTTACCTTTAAGAATTGAAGAGCAGGGAATTTGCCAGAAAGTTCAGCAAAAACTTCATTCATTTGTTGACAAGGTTCTGCCCAAGAGGCCCAAAAGTTTAATACAAACACGGAATCCTTCTTACTGACAAGGTCGTTGAATTGTGCGTCAGAAGTGATCTCTGTCAAATTGCTCATTATGATATATAATATGTAAAAAAAGGGTGGGGGGTTAAACGAAAAGAAAGAAAAAACAAAGTGAGAACAAATATTTTTTTTTTGATTGGTAAGAAAAAAAAAACTAGATGAAAACGTGCTTTTGATTGGGTTAGCTTACAAAGATTCATCTTGCTTTTTTTTTTCAATAGCCGAGTCTGACAGCTGAGAGATCTTTTTGTTGTCACAACTGATCTCTCTTCATAACGGTTTATGAGAATGCTTCTTCATCCATTGTAAAGAGACGTTGTGATGGAAGGTTTAAGATTAACCTTTCAGAGAAATGAATTCAAAAGGGGGTTATGATAAGGGCATGGTGAGTTTAATCAAAAATTAATTTATGCAAAGCCAGGTTACATAAAAGCACGCACTCTCTTTCTTTCCTCATATTATATCAGTCGGAAATGCATTGAATCACACATACACACTCACATTTTGTAATTGATGGAAGATGGCGTCAGACAACCTTTCTGGCTGTGGGAAACCTGTTTTGAAAACATGAAAATTGTTTATATTGTGAAACAATTATTAAAAATAGATGGGCGTAATAAACCTTGTCCATTTTATCACTCACTCTCTTTCTTTTCTTCTTTATTTTTACCTCATGTCCTTTGCCTGCCCCATTTGCTTGGACCATATAAAAGAAGCACCGTCTGCCAACAATGTAGACAACCATGTTATGGCAACTCCATGTGGTCATGTGTTTCACCGTTCATGGTAAGCTGCACGGTCCTTATCCCCCCCTTTTTTTTTATGAGCACAGCCATTAAATAAACACACACGCTTTTAGTATCTTTAATTGTCTCGACCGTAACCAACGCTGTCCTTCTTGTACAAAGACATGCTATCATCAAAGCATCATCCGTCTTTATCCTACGGGAGATGAAGAGAACGAACAAGCTATTCGTAAACTTGAAATACAACTTGAAAATCGAATAATCGAAACCCAACATAAGGATGATGAAATACATGAGATGCTTGAGAGTATACACGAACAATATCAATTGAATGCAAGTCTGAAGGATATGCTGGATAATAGGGAAAAGGAATATTTAAAGTTGCATAATGATGTCAAGATTATGAATATTGATGCCAGAGCCAAAGAAGCCACCGTCATCTCGCTTCGGCAGGGTCATGAAAAACTGACGGCTGAACGCGATGAAAAGATAAAGAGTCTGGCAAAGTTACAGACTGAATTGGAAACGCTAAAAAGGACATGCTGCACTTCTGAACAGTTTAAGCAATCCAAGGAGAAATACAGATCATTGGTAACACGGTTTGAAACACTGATGGATGAAAAGTTGGAAGTAGTGGATAAATTAGAACAAATTAAGAAAGATCATGATACATTGATCATTGCTAACACAAACCTAAAATCACAATATGAAACACTTTCTTCGGAAAATCAGCCTGAAGCATCCAAAGGAGAGAAAGAGAAATACAATAAATTATTGGACAGATTTGAAAAGGTTGCAGACAAGAAAAATGCTATTGTACAGGAATTCGAGCTTTACAAGAAGAACCATCAGAGTACGGAAGATTACCTTGAATTACAGCAAAAATATAGGGATCTGCAGTCCCAATTAAAAGATCAAGCAGCCAATTATAATCAGCTAAAGGAGGAAAACTTGGAGATCAAGAAAAAGGCTAAAGAACTCGATCGTGCTTATGCGGCTCTAGAGAAAGTAAGTACAGAGTTGAAAGAGGTCAAGAAGGAGCATGCCAAGGTGATTGAAACCATGAAAATCAACAATTCAAAGCTTTATACGCAAAAAGAAAAGATCGTGAGCGAATTAAAGAGTTTGAAAAAAACGCGTTTAGAGAACGCGAACGCCATTATCAATCTAGGCGTAGGCGCTGCTATTGATGACAGTATGGACTATAATGAATTAGAAAAGAAGTATTTGGAAGTCAAGACTGCAAGAAATAGATTAATTCGCGAGTCCAATCGAAACAAGCAAAGGGCAGATAATGTTATCAATGATAATACCAAATTACAAGAAAAGATTAAACGCCTAGAGACAATTATTGCTGAAGCAAGTAGCAACTCTGTTATAGATAAAGCCAAACAAAAAGAAATAACGAACCAGTAAGTTCCCTTTTATATACGTATTTATGTTTGCATTCTATTAAAACAATCTTGTATAGTTGTGATCAACTTGTTGCTCTTATAAAATCTTTATAACTCTAAATAAATAAAAAGATGGATCTTCGGTCCATATTTAACCGGGCCTGAAATCGACGATCGTGGTGAAAAAACGATGACAAGCCAACCCCGACTTACATTGAAATAAACACGAATTAAAGGCGACTGAATAAATACCGCCCTCTTCCTTTTTTTTCCTTCTTCTTCATATTGTTTTTGTTTAGTCCATTCATCCCCAACTCTCTAATGTTTACCTTAATCAAACACTCTGGTAAGAACATGGCTCACACAAGACAGAAAGACACACGTAGAATACTGACTCCTCCTTTATAGCTAGAGCAGTGCCTCATACTACCTTCACAAGACCTTTAGCATGTTCATCCATCTCGCGTCGTTCATTAGCCTCCGAAACGCCTTCCAAAAGACCGTAAGTTTTTCTTTTTTTCTAATAAAACGAGCTCTTTGGTGTGTGGAGGTGTTGACCGATTTCTTTCCAAATAGACCAACGGCTGTATTGTTGACCAATATGGGTGGACCAAAAACTTTGGACGACGTTTACAACTTTCTTCACAATCTATTCTCGGACAGAGATCTAATGCAATTACCTTTTCAAACTTGGGCTGCTAAATACATTGCCAATAGACGTACACCTCAAATCAAGGAACAGTATCAAGCGATTGGTGGCGGATCGCCCATTCTGTCCTGGACACGTAAACAAGGTGAAGCCATGGAGAAGCTTCTTGACGAAATCTCTCCCGAAACAGGTAGGCATGATATAGATGAAAGAGGGTTTCCATGATAACAGGCAACTCATTTTTTTTAAAGCCCCCCATAAACACTATATTGCCTTCCGTTATGTTGAACCGTACACCAACACAGCTTTAAAAGCCATGAAGGAAGATCGCGTGAAACGTGCTATTGTGTTTACCCAATACCCTCAATACTCTTGCTCTACCACCGGAAGCAGTTTAAATGAACTTCATCGCGGTATCAAGGAATTGGATATGGAAAATGATATCCATTGGAGTATCATTGATCGCTGGAATACACATCCTGGCTTTATTGAAGCCACCGCCAGAAAGATCGAAGCTAAATTAGCAGAATACTCTCCTGAGGAACGTAAGGACGCCGTCATCATGTTTTCCGCTCATTCTTTACCCATGAGTGTTGTGAATCGTGGCGATCGTTACCCAGCCGAGGTTGCCGCTACCGTCGACCACGTGATGAAACGATTAAACAGCGCTTATCCTTACCGTCTCTGTTGGCAATCTCAAGTAGGTCCCAGTGCTTGGCTAGGTCCACAAACGGGTGATGCTGTCAAGGGATTTGCAAAGGCAGGTAAAAAAAATGTAGTGGTGGTGCCTATTGCGTTTACGAGTGATCATATCGAAACCTTGTTTGAATTGGATCAAGAGTATGCCGAGGAGGCCAAAGAGGTTGGTTTAACTGGTTGGAAACGTGTGGATGCCTTGAACGATGATAAGACCTTTACAGATGCCATGGCTCATATCGTTAAAGAGCATATAGAAAAGAATGAAACCGTTAGCAAGCAATGGTTACTTAGATGTCCTAGCTGTACTTTTGAGACCTGTGGTCATTCTCGTGAATTCTTTACCCATCAAAAAATATAAAAGAAAAGGAAATAAAGAATTTATTGTATATATTAATAATAATAAAAAAAAAAAGATCTGTTTATTATATACTTTTTATGTATTTATTTATTTAGAAACCTTCAACCTTAAAATGCCAGGCACCTGTTTGATCATCATAACTGACAAAGGTGACTTGACCACGCTTACGAAGTCTTTCCTTAAAGAGCTTGAAACGAGGGTGCTCAGGATCTTTGATAGCAGCACCTGTGTTTTTATCAATGGAGAAACAATTATCGATTCGAACAAGCGCTGGCATATTCAACTTGGTGCCTTGAGGAGGTTTCGTCTCTTCTTGAGGATACACTACAATCTTTTTATCCTCGATCACGACAATATTACCCATGATATCATCAAGTACAACCTCAGATAAATCAACAGGTACTTCGAATTTCACTTCACCATATCCTTTACGACCCACAGTCAAGTTCTGAACATGCTTCAAATTCTCTTTGCTCATGCCAGTCAAGGTCTCGATCGTAGGTGAGATATAATAACCATTCTTCATGGCAACAGATGAAGCTGAGGCAGAGTTTAATGTGGGTGCAACGCTAGCTGCTGATGTTGTCGTCTTGCTAGCAGTGGTAATGGTGGTAGTGGTAGTAGTGGTGGTGCTACCGGAAGAAGGGGTAGCCTTACTAGAGCTACTCGACTCTGTAAAGCTGTTGTTTTTCACATCGTTCTTCTCGTTCACGTTGTCGTTGTTGTTGTTACTGCTGCTTTGGTGAGCATTTAATTCAAGGTTAGGGTTAAATACGACTCGTCTCTTTTCAGCCTTCTTGCTATCATTTACAAGTGCAACGATGTTGGCCGTATCCAGATTTTGATCGAAAATCAAATTCTTGTTGCTGGCACGAGGAGCATATGCACCAGCACCGAGAACAGCATCATCACTAATACCATCCAAAGAACTTGTTGAAACGTTCTTCTTGGTACCTTGAGTAGGCTTACCAGGAGTATGAGAGAATCCACGAAGCTTGATCTTGGAGACCACACGAGGAGCAATAGGGTAAACATGAGGCGATGCTTTACGGTTACCACTATCAAGAGCAACAGCAGATGGACCTGTCTTGGCCGCATTGTTGGGTGCTTTACTCATATCGAACAAGGGATTGTTACCATAAGGGTTTTTATCCACAGTGGCTACTAAAGAAGGTTGTTGCTGAAGAGGGTTTGTACCAAATGAGGTTAATCCACCTGTAGCAGGTAATTGGTATTGACCAGTTCCTCCTGCTGCTTGTCCAAATCCTCCAAATCCACCGGTCGTATTACCACCCATTGTATTATTGCCACCAAATAATCCACCACCTAATCCAGTAGCAGGCTTTTGGCCAAATAAACTAGTACCTGCACCGCCTTGTGCTTGTCCAGTACCAAAACTACCAAATCCACCGGTAGCTCCACCCAAGGTAGCACCTGTAGTATTACCAAAGAGAGAGGTGGTGGGTGCAGCGGGTTTAGCAGCACCAAAAAGACCTCCTCCTCCAGCAGCGGGTTGACCAAATCCACCAGTGGCGGGGGCAGCAGAGGTACCGAAACCTCCACCAAATCCTCCAGCAGCAGGAGCAGGGGCTGTAGCACCGAATGAGAATGAATTTGCAGGTTTACTAGCGGCTGTTTGTCCAAATCCACCAGCGGCCTGTCCAAACCCACCAGTGGCGGCAGCAGGTTGACCAAATCCTCCAGTAGTAGCACCAAATCCACCAGTAGCGGCAGGCTTTTGTCCAAATCCGCCAAATCCACCGGTAGTCGCAGCAGCAGGTTGTCCAAATCCACCAGTGGCCGCTGCAGGTTGACCGAATCCGCCTGTGGTTGCACCGAATCCGCCTGTAGCAGGAGCAGGTGTACTACCTTCATATATATAGAAAAACAGAAGATGTTGTCAGTTTTTTTCCCATCTATTTTATCAAAAAAAAAAAGAAAAAAAATTATATTTACCGAATGAGAAGGGTTTAGAAGCAGCAGCGCCAAAGGCACCTGTGGAAGCCCCGGCACCGAAACCTGTATTTGCAGCAGGTTGACCAAAAGCTGAGGTATTAGCACCGAAACCACCAGTAGTAGCAGCAGGTTGACCAAAGGCCGAAGTGGCAGCTGGCTGTTGTTGTTGACCAAAAAGACCACCTGTGTTACCAAAGGCACCACCTGTAGCCGCAGGTTGACCAAAAGCTGATTGTTGTTGAGGTTGACCAAAGCCACCGGTAGCCGCAGCAGGCTGACCAAAGGCAGAGGTAGTAGGAGCAGCAGCACCAAAAGCGGATGTGGCAGGAGCAGCTGCACCAAAGGCACCACCAGCTGTAGCAGCACCAGCTGTTTTTCTACCTTGGGCATAATCTTGTAAACGGAGTTCTTCTAACGAATAGTTTTTATATTGTGGCATGGCTGTAATGGTCTGGAAAAAATTATTGACACCTGTGGTGATATCACGATCTTGTGTTGGTGCGAAATCAGGTACAGCTGTGCCTTGATTAATACCACCCGCAGCTTGGGGTTGTCCAAATGCAGATCCTGTGGCACCTAATCCTCCACCAAAAGCAGAGGTTTGTTGAGGTTGACCAAATGTGTTAGTGGCAGGTGCAACGCTACCAAATGCATTAGTGGCAGGTCGTTGACCGAATAGTCCTCCACCGGGTTGGGCAGCGGTAGATCCAAATGCTGAAGTAGAAGGAGCTATCATGATAATCGATTAAAGGAAAAAAGAAAAAAGGAAAAAGAGAGAGAGACAGAAATTAACAATCTTTTTTTATCTTTTATATCATTAAAGTGGGTCTATATACACTTACTTGATCCAAAACCACCGAATCCAGTTGAAGCGGCAGGTTGAGCTAAAATGTAAAAAATGAAAGGTCAATTCTATTTTTTTTTTTTTTTTTTTTTTTTCCGTTTCCTTTCGTCGTGTCATTCTACTTACCAGCGCCAAATGCTGAAGGTGTAGGGTTTCCAAAAGCTGAGGGTCTGGCCTGACCAAATGCAGAACCAGTAGCACCGAAACCTCCTATTAACAATGAAAAAGTCAATACGATGAATGCTTTAGAAAAAAAACTTTGTTGTTCTTTTCAATACCTGCGGCAGGAGCAGCTCCAAAAGCGGATTGTTGTGCTGGCTGTCCGAATGCTCCACCTGTTGCTGCGGGTGCAGCCCCAAACGCACCAGGTGTTGAAGTAGCTCCAAAACCTAAATCAAGTTAATGTCTGAAAGCTCTCTTTTATAAAAAAAAGTTTTTCTGTTTAAAAATCTCTCTTACCACCAAATGCACTAGGTTGTTGTTGTTGAGGTTGTTGTCCAAAAACTGAATTTGGTTGTTGTTGCTGTTGACCAAAGCCTCCAGTATTACCAAATGCACTTTTTCCAAACATTAGAATTTATGTAAAAGGGGGTTGAAAAAGAAGAAAAAAAATAAAATAAAAAAAAATGGGGCTCCCCTTCGGGTCGCTGATCCCATTTTTTAAAAGGCGTATTAGGCCAGTCCTCCGACCACATATTTTTTGACCTGCGCTTCGCTCCGGTAAAAATACGCGGTTCCCGGAGGACCCATCAGCAAACCCAAAGTTGATTTTATAATTATTGAAATATTCATATTTGTTTATTTATTTTTGCTTTTAAGTCAACATCCACAGAGGTTCATGGTAACTTGTGAATGAGATGTATCGTCCAGAAGAAATTACGTCTTGATTAGTGAAAATGTTGTCGATGAAAGTTTTTAACTTTGTAGTTGATTTTACGAAATCAGGAAGCGAGCTTTGGATACCATGTTGGCCCAGGAAAGAAACTATTGCCGTTCTTTCTGTGGAATCTTGATTGAAGTCGATGTTGAAGTCACCAGCAATTACGATGTTAATATATGGGTGTCTAATTATAAATTCCAAAGCTTCGAGCAAAAGATCAGTGTTTTGTGTTGGACTAGGTGAAGCATAAACGCTACAATATATTGTGGAATCAATTGTTACTGTGGACACGCTTACCGACGACGAGTTGACATTGCTACGAAAAATTTCGGAGGAAGAAGTCATACTCTCACAAGTTACATTATCAGAGACGTAACAGCAACATCCTACAGGTTTACGTGTAGAGCTTGTACAATCTAAGGACGACACCAACTTAAATCCTGGTATGACGAAGTTATCGGTCGGTAATGTCCAAGTTTCGTTAAGAAGAATGATATCTGATGAAAGATATACTGGATCATTTGTAATTTGATTTAAATGAGCCTGGAGACTCTGGACGTTGTGCGAGATAATTTGAAAGTGCTCTTTTTTCGTCAACTTTAAGAAAGTGGGGTTAAGCATGATTGTTGGTTGACGTTGCATTTCTAAGTATAAATCACTGCTTTTTTCAGATGATAAGGGTTTTGGCGGAACAAAAGTGTTGTTTTTGCACACAAGGGTCAAGCCATTAGCAGTTGTGGCTCTGGAACAAGCAACGTAAATTAAAGATCTTTGCATTTTATGCTTTCCTACATCATACACAACAACATTTTCGTAAGTACCGCCTTGAGATTTGTGGATTGTTAAGGCTTCTGCGGGAACAATTGGAAACTGTTTTCTGTTAACCCTCAAATTTGTTTTGCGGTTACTGGTTATTTGCAATGAAACCGGCTCAATCATAGTCCAGTTGTCCAAGACCGAACGAGTTCTTGATCTTAAAGCTGTTTGTTTTTTTCTCAAAATAGCCCCGCTTGTCTCATCGTCAAACTTGATCCATATTCTTAATGGCTTCTTTTCGCCACCAGATGATCCTTTAAGCGTGCCATAGTCAATCTGCTGTAAATAACCGGTGGTGCCATTTACAAGCCCGTCCGATGTATCCAAGTTTGAAGTGATCATATACCTTGCTTCAATTTGTAATCTAAGGTGCTTCATCAATCCCAGATTTTTGACAGTGTGAACTGAATCAGTAGCCACAGAAGCAAGTATGTGCTTGACAGCAGTATCATTCGTACAATCTCCGAGAACCCTGTCAAAACCGACAGATACGGCACCTTCAGTTGCCATGTTCGCAAGGATAGCGCTATTCATATTACGAACCATATTGTTGGTGTGGAATAATCGAATAGGCCTTTCTTCAGAATTAGAGAGAGCAATGTTTCCTGAATGAGGAAACACGGCCTCATCATTTTTTAATCCATTTAATTCTTCTTCAGTGAGCCGTAAAACCCTGCTTTGAAACAATGCGACATCATTTTGAGTCATTTCTCCAACAGCCATGTTGTTGAGTGCAACAGCAAAATGAAAGTCATCTCTTTGTCTCATGATCTGTACCAGCCTATGAACTGCAAACTCCTTCCACAATCGTGTACCAAATGTTGCAAGATAAGGGTCTGACGGAGGTTTGGTAGAGTACAAAGGTGATGAAGCTACTGGGGATAGCTGGTAAAAATCACCAAGGACTATAACTGATATACCTCCAAAAGGCAGCAAAGAATCGAAAATATCTCGTAGTCTTTTGTCGATCCAAGAAAAAATAACATCTCCAACCATGCTTATTTCATCGATAATAAGAACTTTTAAATCCTTCAATGCAATGCACATAGAATGGCTTACATCGGCTGATAGTCTATTCACCTCGCCCTTTCCATACTGGCTTATTGGCAATTGAAAAGCACCATGGAGGGTTTGACCGCGAATGTTAAAAGCAGCTTTTCCGGTAGGAGCTGTGAGTAGCACTGATGGGGTGTTGGTTTCAAGATCTCGGTCATCATCAAATTCAATGCTTATTGCTTCATACAATGCTTTTATCAACATACTTTTGCCGACACCTGCACCGCCAGTTACAAAATGATAAAATGGGGCAAATGTTTTAACGGATTCATTGCTACTACTAAACATGCGCACAGTAGTTCTGTCACGATTATACCTAATGTGGTTCACAGAATGCATGAGATACTCACGTTGTTTTTGGTTCAACTTTGATACTAGTTCATAGAAATTGGACTTGGTGAGTCTATCAGGTCTAGAAAGCTTTTCAAGATACGTCTTTTGACCATCGTTGTTTCTAGCTGTCCCTTCACGCAAATCATCCGAGAGGTCGTTACTACGATGGTAGTCTCCCTCACTTGAATCATCAATATCAACTGTATACCTTCCAAAATCATTTTTTTGATCATAGTACTGAGTCGAACCACCAGTAGACTGACCCTCGTCATTTTCGTTTTCACCATTTTCATTTTCTTCACTTTCATTTGAATGCTCTTCGTGAAGTTGATCCATATAAGAGTCGAGGGTTGAATCTTCAATCGCACAAAATTCCTGTTTATTTTCCAAGACCTCTTCAATATTACTATTGAACAGGTCCTCACAGTCAACGTTCAGTAAATCCTCTTCTTCATTTTTCCAAGGACGGTAGAGCATTAACAAAGTTCGAAAATACTCAGAACGATCATTATCAATATTGAATTTGAAATATCTAATAACCTTCGATTTTGCACGACGACGAAGAAACCCAGAGTCGTTTTTCAATTGGAAAACTTTACCAACGGGACCAGCAGGCAGGATATACCCTGACAATTCGTTTTCTTCTTCTAAACCCAAATTTTCGTCATTTTCATCACCAGTGCCATTGGTTTCATCAACTTCGTTAATTTCGTCAGTTCTTGATTTCTTACCAGGTTCTTTCCTACTGATTTCAAAGTAAGCACAAAATTGTGCCAAATTGAGAAAATTCAATGTATCTGGTCTATTGATATAGTGCTCAATCAATCCAGGAACAAAGCAGTCGGTTGAATTAGGTGGTAACTTGATTAACTCATCTTTTCCTTTCAAAATATGTGTCCGTTTCTCAGGTCTAGAAGTAGGAATGAATACTGTTACTGTGCTTGCTTCAACCATTCTGATGGCCAGAAGATTATATGCAGCTTCTTGAGCGGACACCTCACTGGAATTATAGTATGTCGATGCCAAAGACCTTAACATATTAAACGAGGTTGAATTGGGATTTTCCTTCTCTTTGACATATATCTTCCATGGTTTTACTTAATCCACGGTCAGTCTTATTTATATAATCTAAAACATAGGCACAACAGGCGTAAGGATCGATAATAAACTGTATGTCCATGTTTGATCTGAAGAGACTGATAATTTTTCTGTTGTAGTTATTAATCATAATAGCATTGGGTGCTCTTTTGATATAAATTTTGTTGAGTTTCAAGGTGGATCGTAACGCAAGAACATATGTTTGATATGATGATATCTCAACTACATCCAAAAATTGTTCAAACGACATCTCAGATTCTGCCAAAGTCTTATAATTATTGTTGATGTAATCCATGATACGGGCATTTATGCCGCGTAATTGCTTAATTTCATCTGCTGAATGTTCTTCTGGGTTCAATGGTTCCATGATTTCGGTCTGTTCCATTGGAGGAAATGGAATATTAAATCTGCATTTGATTTCGTTACCCCCTCTTTTTCTTCTACATGTACTGGTATGTTTATGCGTTTGTCTGGTTTTGATGAGGTTATTCCAGGTAGTTTCTGTGCTTTTAGACTCCACATCATGATGAGGGGTACCATCCCAAATTTTGCTGCAAGTAATTACTTTGTCAACGAATTCACAAATTGCGCTCTTCATACTGTCGGCTTCGTCTCGAGTTGCACATTGTTTATCTTCGAATTTGGGTGCATCCTTCAACCAAATAAGCATATGCACGTGAGGAGATCCTGTATTTGATTACATTTTAATTACGCAGCAAAAAATCTATTATAATTCCAAATTTACCTCTGTGTTGAAATTCAACTCTGAAGAAGTACTCGTTGATGCTAAATCCAGCAAAAGGCCCTTCTTTGTCAAGCCAAGTCTTTTTCAGTTCTCGGAATCTGTGATCAAAATATCTGGCTGTGGTGATGGGATCAGCTTGTAACAATCTGGCTTTTTCATCGTATGATAACTCTTCAGCTTCATCTTCTGTCATAACATCGTCATCTATAACTTTCTTTAATATGCATAAAAGTTCGTTCCATTTGGTCTCAGCAGCAGAAACAGTTACAAACAAAGTCGGAACCCCCAATTGTCTGATCATGGCCATAGAATTTTTCTTTTGGTTCTTCCAATATTCTGATGATGAACGGATACCTGAAAATGTTTTAAAAGCTTGATCCTTGTTTAAAAGATTGGAGACATAATCTTCATTTGACACGTCTTTTGCTGTAAAAGGAATGCCATCAGCTCCATTGCTGCTTCTTTTTCTTAAAATAGTGCTGATATTCGAACTCATCTTAGTTAACAAGCATTTGCGATCCATATACAAAAGTAGATCAGGACGCATTGCAGCTCTTCTATCAAACCTTCGTACAACGGATTTTGCCAAATTGCCGTAAGAAACTGACCCTGACCCTTCCAGCTTATGACCGTAATAAACCTTTGGGAAAGATAAGAAATCACTATCTTTGTCAGTCAAAACTGATATAGGTGTCATTCCTTCCCCAGGAGCAAGTCGAATTGTGAAATCATTATCACTGGTAAGAATCGATTCCGTTGTACCTGCATTTAATGGTTCATCTTCCGCAGGGTTGGTTTCATTGCTTTCAAGTTCAATCCCTTGTTCATCAACAGTGTCATCATCGTCCTCATTTGTCTGAACAGGTACATTTGTATTTATGTTGTTTTCATTCCATTCATTTTGATTTGCAATTTGAATATCATATTCGACATATATAGGTGTGGATTGCAAGTATAGGGCAGCATCCCATATTTTGACAGGACTGACATTACCCTTTATGTAATCTTTCGTGAATATTAATTTTCTTGCTAAACTGATATGTATTATGCCAGTAGAATCGTAATTACGAGGCAAACAGCTCACAGTGGTATCAACATTAACAGGAACGTTAACAATGCCTCCCTTGGTTTTGTATTGTCCCAAAAGCCCTTTATGTGACCAAATTGACTGAAATACATGTCGAGGGGATACCAAACGCTCTTCAAGTCTTGTTAACGAATCGATACATGCTACTTTATCCGGAAAATGAAAACCATTTTTTAAAGCGATTGTTGGTACTCTGCTTTTTTTGATAGAAGCTTTACAGGTTGAACAGAAATAATTCTTCTCTGGGTTGCCATCTTTCATAATCGTAACGTTGTTTAAATCCTCGAATTTATGATTATCAACGGCCCAAAATGCTACCTCTACAACGTCACTTTCGCATTTCCATTTCGATAGCATTGTCTCCTTATCAACCAGGGATACATTTTTGAGAAAAAACAATCCTCCGCAACATACGCAAACTAAAGTTGGTCCCTCCTTTATGCTTTTTTCATACTTTCGTCTAGTATCCTCCCATGATGAAACCTATTAAATAATTGCTTCAGAGTTAAATGCAGTATCCAGTATTGATTGTGTTTCATTTCTGCTTACAATAGGTGCTTGACGCCTTTGTCGTTGATAGTTGCGCTGATACTCACGTCGTGTTTCGGGACGATCATTTTCTGGTCTAATTGTTTCACTGTTTGTATGCTGGCTTTCTCGTCTTCTCGGAGATTCCTCGGTGTCCAGTCTAAACCTTCCCATACCTTCATTACTATTCTCGGTTGGTTGTTCATCTTCAGACGATTCGAGATCATTCATTCTAGGACGTGGCCTTTTTCTATTGATCTCGGCAATCACTTCAAAAACATCTCTGGGTAATCTTATGGTAAGATTGTTTGAGGTACTTGTATGTTCAGCAGACGCAGGCACAATGTCTTCACTAATCTTTGAAGATTCACCAAGTTTTGTATTGATCTCGGCTTCGGCTCTCAAAGGAACTCTGGGCAATCTAATAATGAGCTTATTTGAAATGCTGCTAGTTTCCTTAACTTGTCTGGGCAATCTAATAATGAGCTTATTTGAAATGCTGCTAGTTTCCGTAACATGTCTGGGCAATCTTAAAATGAGCTTATTTGAAACGCTGCTAGTCTCATTAGATTGCTCAAAATCGTTGTCTTTGTTATGAATTTCTCTGTTGTTTGAGGATTCACCTTCTTCAATAGATTCTGTTGGTCTTCTTAATCTGATGAAAAGTTTTTTGCAATTGACTGGTTTGTCATTCTCATTTCTTTCAGAAGTTGAAATCCTTCGCAGATCTTTCTGTTTTCCTTTGTCTCTCTTTGTCAATTTATCTTTTGGCATATTTTGGTACTTGTTTTATTTAAGAGAGGTCAAAATGAAGGGTTTTCAGTTACTCTATATGTGTTCCATATATGGTGATTTTTTATTCCGTATATGGTAACTTTTTGATGATTTTTATCCAGTTCTCAGGCTACTTGACTACGTAAACTACGTCTAATACGCCAAAAAATAACGCGTCCTGTTATACCCAAAAAAAAAAAATCAGGTGGGACGTCACAAATTCCTATGTGTTCAACTGCGGTATTTCTTACACCAGCAGTAAGTTTCTTCTCCCAAAAAAAAACACCAAATTGACATAACCTACAGACAACAAATTACCGCATGTAAACAATGACGACAGGACAGTCGAATGATCGATTTACGAGTTACTGTTACACTAACTATATGCTAATATTTTGACGTTTTTGTAAAAACGAAGCACATCTGTTTTATCAAATAAAACTATTCGTGCCGACTATACCATCTCGATTCAGCACAATTCTATAAAATGAGTGCCTCATAGTAGTGCTTTTGTGCAAGAGTATCTTAAGGACTAATATTTAAGATGTATACCAACTCAATCTTGCACCTAATTCCTCGAATTTATAAAGCGTTAGAAATATACAGCTTTCTTAAACTTTGGCTACCCATCGGAAAACGGTTTTTTTAACTTTACTGAAGGAATTAAATCGACCTTTAAACCAAGCACAGCAAACAAGACA